>NW_028317936.1:0-212500 GCF_062004578.1 Staurois parvus | reverse complement strand
TATTTGGTTGCAGTTTCTGAGAACTGCTGTACATCTGTGTTGCATGGAGTCACCCAACTTCTGGCCCCTGTGATCAGGTATTCCAGCCCAGGATGATTGGACCACATTCCACAGTTCTTCTCTATTTCTTGGTTTTGCCTCAGAAACGGCATTTTTGATGTCACCCCACAAGTTTTCTATTGGATTAAGATCCGGGGATTGGGCTGGCCACTCCATAACGTCCATCTTGTTGGTCTGGAACCAAGATGTTGCACGTTTACTGGTGTGTTTGGGGTGGTTGTCTTGTTGGAACACCCATTTCAAGGGCATTTCCTCTTCAGCATAAGGCAGCATGACCTCTTCAAGTATTCTGATGTATTCAAACTGATCCATGATCCCTGGTATGCGATAAATAGGCCCAACACCGTAGTATGAGAAACATCCCCATATCATGATGCTTGCACCACCATGCTTCACTGTCTTCACAGTGTACTGTGGCTTGAATTCATTCTTTGGGGGTCGTCTGACAAACTGTCTCCGCCCACTAGACCCAAAAAGAACAATCTTACTTTCATCAGTCCACAAAATGTTGCGCCATTTCTCTTTAGGCCAGTCAATGTGCTCTTTGGCAAATTGTAACCTCTTCAGCACACGTCTTTCTTCCAACAGTGGGACTTTGCGGGGACTTCTTGCAGATAGCTTGGCTTCACATAGGCGCCTTCTAATTGTAACAGTACTCACAGGGAACTTTACACCTTCTCTGATTTTTCTGGAGCTGATTGTTGGCTGAGTCCGCGCCATTTTGGCTATTCTTCTATCCATTCAAATGGTAGTTTTTCGCTTTCTTCCACGTCTTTCAGGTTTTGGTTGCCATTTTAAAGCATTTGTGATCAATTTAGCTGGGCAGACTATCATTTTCTTCACTTCTTTATATGTTTTCCCCTCTCCAATCAACTTTTTAATCAAGGTACGCTGCTCTTCTGAACAATGTCTGGAACAACCCATTTTCCTCAGAATTTAAGAGAGAAATGCACTGTAACCAGCATGTACAACATTTGCTGCCTTCCTTAAATAAGGGCAATAATTGCCATCGGTTTTTCAAAGAATGAATGACCTCACTCATAGAACTCCACACTGCTATTGTTTTGAACATGCCCCTTTCAATTAGTGATTCAATTACATGGAATCAGCAGCATGCACAAACAATGTGGTTGCATAAGTGTGCACTGTGACGGAAAGCGGCGTCCGACTCCCACCCTTCTCACCAACTCGTGACCAAAGGACCAGCCGATCTCAAACCACGCTGTCACTTGCATAACAATGCCACTCTCAGCTGCACCCTGCACAAAGATTTTCCAGCTTGCGGGAATACAATCTATGTGCCAGCAGCCTGAGAGTGATTGTTACTGGGTCAGGTTAATTACGCAATTAAACCTTCACACTGCCACCACCACCTTTATACAGAGAAGGAGGAAACTCACAAATCTTAGCAGCAACACTATGATATTAGTATAAGCATCTGTAATACACACTGTCACCACAGACATATTCAGAGGATTTTTGCATACAGTCTCTTCAAGAGACAGGGATTCTTTAGTTTGCATTAAAAGCTTTAGAGACAGTTCAACACTTTTCAGAAAATAGGATTTTTTACTAAAAAAAAGGTCAAAATGGTGCAATTAAAATATTTACAGAAAAAAGATATAACAAAGATATAAAGAGAACAATAAAACAGAGAAATTAAAGAAAGGAGTTCAGAAGGCAGAATACTTGCAAAAGTCCTTGGTTTGAGCAGAGTCCAATTGTCCGAACAAAAAGGTTACCTTGGCTCTCAAGTCCGATGTTTCCTGATGGATGTTAAAATAGAGCTGCCTTTCTCCAGGCTGTCAGTCTTTTTCTATCATATCAAAGGGGTGTCTCCTTTGATATGATAGAAAAAGACTGACAGCCTGGAGAAAGGCAGCTCTATTTTAACATCAATCAGGAAACATCGGACTTGAGAGCCAAGGTAACCTTTTTGTTCGGACAATTGGACTCTGCTCAAACCAAGGACTTTTGCAAGTATTCTGCCTTCTGAACTCTGACCAATCATCCAGTTTGGGGATGGGTGTTAGGCGGTAACCAAGGTTATGACCCAATCCCTTAAAATTTCATACTAAGGTTAATAACCTTCAATAGGTACCGGTAACATCCTAACAACTGGCAGATTAATATTTAGAATTATATTCCAAACGTAAAGATACCAAACATAACATACCCTTGTCACTCAGGATAAAAAAAAGACTGCTTCTTCTCTCTTGTAGGTACGAATATAGTGATGTAAGGTCTTGTGTGACTCATTAAAATGATCTATCCAAATATATACTTCATATTAATGTGCCCAGTTACTGCTGAAGTTTATGATTTGTATGAAAAATGACTCATTGGAATGTACGTTTTATGGCACGCTCTAGCCCTTATGGCCTAACAGGTCATGACTGACTGAGTTATTGTTTTACGATCGGGGAGAGGAAAGTGGTTTTCAAGCAGACCCCCTGGAACCAGACTAATTAGCGGTTTACAGCCCTGAAGCTGATCTGTGTTTTATTTAGGATAAGAGATCCTTTTGACCTCCGTTCAACTTATAGCTATTCATTCCATTGAAAAGGGAGGACAGGAGAGAGAACATGGCTGAGACCTAACAAGATGGCTGTCACGTACAGCGTCCATGCCTCTATTGTGCACAATCGTCACATGCACACCTTCTTATAACTAGAGATGTAGCTGTGTTCAGAATTAAGCAATCACATTACAAATCATGATAAATAGGAGTCAGTACACACCTGCCATCATTTAACCTGTTCCCAACCGTGCTATAGCCGAAAGACAGCTACAGTGCAGTCGACTAGGTATGGGAGGGTGTCCATGGACGACCTCTCAGAATTGTGCTCCTTCAGGGCGCACAAAATGTGATCGCTGTTTCACATGGCTACGGAACGGGCCAATCACAGCCGCTTATACCACGTGACCAGCTGTGTCCAATCACAGCTGACCACAGAGTAAATAGGAAATGCCGGTTATCGTTAGTCCTCTCCTCACGCTGAAAGCGCGCGAGGAGAGGAGAGCCAGTAAACATTTTGCAGGGGGACTTTTACACTGTTCATCGGAGCACTGATGATCACCCCCCCCCCCCCCATACACTAATGTATTAATGACTCGTATATCCTTTTCCTATACACTGATCTGTATACAGGTCATATAGCCCTTCTCTGTACACTGATGTGTATACAGTCCATATACCCCTTTCCTGTACATGGATGTATACTGTACATGGCTCATATACACCTTTCCTATAAACTGATGTATATGTATGGCTCATATACTCATTTCCTGTACACTTATGTACATACACAGCTTTTATAACCTCTTCCTGTACACTGATGTATATATGGCTCATATATCCCTTCCCTGTACACTGATGTATATACACAGCTTATATACAACTTTCCAGTACAGTCATGTATATACACAGCTCATATACCCCTTTCTTTTACACTGCTGTATATACACAGCTCATATAGCACTTTCCTGTACACTGATGTATATACACAGCTTATATGCCACTTTCCAGTACAGTCATGTATATACACAGCTCTTATAATTCTTTCATGTACACGGATGTATATACACAACTCACATAACCCTATCCTGTACACGGATGTATATACACAGCTCATATACCACTTTCCTGTACACTGATGTATATACATATCTTATATCACCCTTTCCTGTACAGTCATGTATATATACACAGCTCATATAACCCTTTCCTGTACACTGATGGATATACAGTAGCTCATATAACCCTTTCCTGTACAGACATGTATATACACAGCTCTTATAACTCTCTCATGTACACGGATGTATATACACAGCTCATATAGCACTTTCCTGTACACTGATGTATATACACAGCTCATATAGCACTTTCCTGTACACTGATGTATATACACAGCTCATATAGCACTTTCCTGTACACTGATGTATATACACAGCTCATATAGCACTTTCCTGTACACTGATGTATATACACAGCTCATATAGCACTTTCCTGTACACCGATGTATATACACAGCTTATATGCCACTTTCCAGTACAGTCATGTATATATACAGCTCATATAACCCTTTCCTGTACACTGATGTATATACACAGCCTATATACCACTTTCCTGTACACTGACGGATATACAGTAGCTCATATAACCCTTTCCTGTACAGACATGTATATACACAGCTTATATACCACTTTCCTGTACACCAATTTATATACACAGCTCATATAACCCTTTCATATACACTGATGCACAGTGACACTTTGGGGGAGTTGTGCAACCAAATCAATCCATCAAAAAGTGTCAGACACTCAAAAGGGATCTTCAATATCTCCAGTTCATACAGCTGCACCTCCAGTAATGTTGTGTACCTTATCCAGTGCAGAAAATGTAACAAAGGATCCTATGTTGGCGAAACAGGACAGAAGTTGCAAACAAGGATGAATTTGCACAGACATACCATCAAGGAACATAAAGAAGATAACTATTGCACACCTGTGGGACACCATTTTGCACAACCAGACCACACTTTGGGAGACCTCAATGTTTTAGTTCTGAAAGGAAATTTCAAATCCATTCAGGAAAGAAAAAAAAAACTTTTGAACTAAGAATAATTCTATTTGACACAAGCGATAAGGGCCTTAATTTGGACATGGGATTCCTCAATCATTATCCAACATTTTTATGACTCTCTCTGTGATCGTTGTTCTCCCCCCCCCCCCCTTTGCTTTGCTGTATCTTATCTCTAGTTTAACCCTAGGCTTGTGTTTCTGCTTTTTTTTCTCTCATCTCCAACTTCTAACATTCTGCTAAAACATTGTAATAATACTGCTCGGACCTTGAAGAAGGGGACATACCCCGAAAGCTTGTCCTCAATATTGTATGTTAGGGCAAATAAAAAAAGTATCATGGACAGTACTCAATTGTTTCTGTGAGGAGTTTTACTAAAACGGCATGGTGCAAAATCTGCACCAGAAACCAATCAGCTTCCAGGTTTTATCGGCAAAGCTTAACTGAACAAGCTGAAGTTAGAAGCTGATTGGCTACCATGCACAACTGCACCAGATTCTGAGTCCAGTTTTAGTAAATCTCCCCCTTTGTAACCAATGGCGAGTACATAGGAGAAAGCACATTTGTTTCTCCGGAGTTATCTTTTAACCCTTTTACCGACATAAGGCTTATGGCGGTGGTAACATGGGCCTTTAAACACACTCACACACGTATCAGGTGCACCTACAAACAAAAACAACAACTACACATATGCATCAATGCACATGCTGGAGTGTGAGCAATAATTTCAGCGTTATCAATCTCCCTCTTAACTTTAAACTGATGACCTGTAAAGACTTTTAGGCGCTGTTCACATAAAACTTAGCGGGAGCACGGGTTTCCACTAGTGATGTAAATAGCACAGTTCACTTGCAGAGACAGGTGTCGTACATAGGGATGTCCTTTCACATGAATAGGTTGTCCTATGCACAATTGTGGAATCTTAAGGACCAGATTATAGGCACCTAAACGCATGCTGCGCATTTTGCAGCAAATTGGAATCGTGGCCAGAATCATAGCAATTCTGCCTGCGGTTCCAAATTGCCTACAGTGCCTTAAGGCTCAATTACTCATAGCAACCTCATCTTTTAAATTTTACAAGAAAATGGGTAATATATTGCTCTCAGGTGCCCTAAAACTACCTTTTAGTGTTAAACTGAAAATATGGGTTTGACAGTTGTGCTAATATTGTGACATAAAAATTGCAACTACAACTAATTTATTCTCCAGGGTCTCTTTTCTGAAAATGTTGGGGGTGGGGGGGGTTGGTGGTGTTTAACAAATCATGAGGTCTAAAATGTGCTTTTTAACATGTAAAGATCAAAATCAGAATTTCTCTGGCAGCTCACCATGAGAGAAGGGCTATCAGCTTCTTAGGGCTGATTTGGCTAGAATGGTGTTTTCCAAAACTATGACTGGCTACAGTTGTGTGTTACCAACCTATGACTAGCTTCAAGGGTGTGCTCCTAACCTCAGTGGCTTCGGTGGTGTGTTACTGACCTGTAACTGGCTAGAGTGGTGTGGTACCAACCTATGACTGCCTAAATTGGTGTGTTCCTAAGATGCGCCTGGCTTTAGGTATGTATTACCCGCTTGCGACTGGCTTCAGTGGTGTGTTACTAACCTACGACTGGCTAGAGCGGTGTGTTGCCTACCTATGGGTGGCTAGAATGGGGTTTTCCTAACCTACAAGCGGCTTCAGAGGTGCGCTACCGGCCTACAAGCGGCTTCAGAGGTGCGCTACCGGCCTACAAGCGGCTTCAGAGGTGCGCTACCGGCCTACAAGCGGCTTCAGAGGTGCGCTACCGGCCTACAAGCGGCTTCAGAGGTGCGCTACCGGCCTACAAGCGGCTTCAGAGGTGCGCTACCGGCCTACAAGCGGCTTCAGTGGCACGTTAAGACACCTACGGCTGGCTTCATTGACTGGCATCAGTATTGTTGTACCAACCTATGACTGGCTATAATGATCTGTTCCTAACCTATGAGTGGCTTCAGTGGTATATTACTGACCTGCAACTAGCTTCCGTATTGTTACTAACCCAAGTGGTGTTTCACTGACCTGCGGCCCGCTTCACTGGCGTGCAGCCGACCTGCGGCCCGCTTCACTGGCGTGCAGCCGACCTGCGGCCCGCTTCACTGGCGTGCAGCCGACCTGCGGCCCGCTTCACTGGCGTGCAGCCGACCTGCGGCCCGCTTCACTGGCGTGCAGCCGACCTGCGGCCCGCTTCACTGGCGTGCAGCCGACCTGCGGCTGACATTGCCTTGAGTACAGCCATTTCTGAGTACCCAGGGCTGCCTGGGTGTGGAAACACTCCTTTTATGTTGGCGAATATTTACAGCAGAAAGTGTTGGTGTGCTTCAGCCCCCATTATACAGGCAACCAGTAGTTTGCAAAACACTTTACAATATAAAGGAGACAGCACAGTTCCAACACAAATCAGTAGTGCTGGGTTACCAGGGACAGAGAACATTGAAGATCACCATAACAGTCAGGTATTCAGAACGCTCAGCCAATATGGCGGCCTCCAGGTTCTCCTCATAAGACTCTCAATATGAAAACTCTCCGGATTTGGTTTATAGACTTCGAGGAAAGCTCCATTACACAGAATAAAAAATGTCAGCTCACACTGAGAGGACATACCGACCACTCCCTGGGAGGACAGCCCGCCAACTTCAGTCACCAAGCGACGCCCGAAAAGGGCGGGTCAACCCTCAGCACGGCACCTCCCCTTCTATCCCGCCTCTCACCACTTCCCCACCCTCAGATACTACGAGAGGAGAGAGAGACGGAGCCACGCCAAGCAGCAGCCTCCAGGTGAGAACCTGACTGCCGGACACCGCCGATGACCTCCCTTCTCACCTCACACCTCTGTCCAGATTCCCGCGCTTTAAGCCTCGCTTTTCTATTGGCTGGCGACCCCCTTGCACCGCCGGCCTTGCGTGCACCGAGAGTGGGCGGGCCTTTGGCCGTTAGACTGTTTTGCCGCCCATTTTCGTAGTAGTGTGTGTAAGGGAGAGCGGGCCGGGCAGACTCTGAGAGGAATTTACTAAGATGGGTGTACAGATCACCGAGTCCCGGTCTCCTCATGTATTGTCCGTCATTACCATAAAGGGGGTAGGGGCACGTGTCAGTGACAACCAGGAACTCTTCCAGGTGTTGTCACCCAGTGAGATTGTTGAGGCGAGTTCAGATTTGACAGAAAACATTTCATACGTAGAATATCACCATATTCACCTGGTTCACGAGCGCCTATGGCAAAGTTGCCTTTTTGAACCCCCACCCCTAGCAAATCCAGCATTGTTGGAGTAACACAGCGGCTAAATGGTTAGCACTTCCGCCTGGCAGTACTCGGGTCTTTGGTTCAAATCCCAACCACAGCACCTCCTGCCTGGAGTTTGCATGTTCTCCCTGTGCCTGTGTGGGTTTCCTCCGGGTACTCCGGTTTCCTCCCACACCCCAAAGACATGCTGGTAGGTTAATTGGCTCCTGTCTAAATTGTCCCTAGTATGTGTATGTATGAATGTGAGTTACAGACCTTAGATTGTATGCCCCTTGAGGGTTAGGGACTGATGTGACTACAATATATATGTAAAGTGCTGCGTAAATTGACGGCGCGATATAAGTACCTGAAATAATAAATATATAGAATAAGCCGCCCCTGGCCTGTGCCACCATCTTGTATAACGACATCATCATTATAGAACAGGGGTGCCCAACCTGTGGCCCTTGTAGCCCTCAGATATGGCCCTTGACCTCAAACCAGGTAAGCGCACTTCTAGTATATGCTGAGGGTTCGTATGCCACACCACACCCGCAAATAGAAGACTATGGCAAAATGCAGCTAATCCGCAGGTGCACTGCGCTGAACCACAGTGCGGGTAATCTGCAGCACAGTGCCGACCAGTCATGTACCTGGTACCTCGCCGCTCTTCAGGTGATTGTACCAGGATGAGGCCTGCAGCTGTGGCTCTCTTAAATAACGCTCTGACCCGCTAACTAGCCACTCGATCGTTATTACGGTTAGTGGGAGGGGGTGTTGTCTCCCCTCCCGCAGCTAGCTCAGGATCTCCCACCCCACCTCCCACAGCTTGCTCGGGATCTCCCACCCCACCTCCCACAGCTTGCTCGGGATCTCCCCCCTCCCACAGCTTACTCGGGATCTCCCGTCCGGCCCCCTCCCGCAGCTTGCTCGGGATCTCCCGTCCGGCCCCCTCCCGCAGCTTGCTCGGGATCTCCCGTCCGGCCCCCTCCCGCAGCTTGCTCGGGATCTCCCGTCCGGCCCCCTCCCGCAGCTTGCTCGGGATCTCCCGTCCGGCCCCCTCCCGCAGCTTGCTCGGGATCTCCCGTCCGGCCCCCTCCCGCAGCTTGCTCGGGATCTCCCGTCCGGCCCCCTCCCGCAGCTTGCTCGGGATCTCCCGTCCGGCCCCCTCCCGCAGCTTGCTCGGGATCTCCCGTCCGGCCCCTTCCCGCAGCTTGCTCGGGATCTCCCGTCCGGCCCCTTCCCGCAGCTTGCTCGGGATCTCCCGTCCGGCCCCTTCCCGCAGCTTGCTCGGGATCTCCCGTCCGGCCCCCTCCCGCAGCTTGCTCGGGATCTCCCTTCCGGCCCCCTCCCGCAGCTTGCTCGGGATCTCCCGTCCGGCCCCCTCCCGCAGCTTGCTCGGGATCTCCCTTCCGGCCCCCTCCCGCAGCTTGCTCGGGATCTCCCGTCCGGCCCCCTCCCGCAGCTTGCTCGGGATCTCCCGTCCGGCCCCCTCTCGCAGCTTGCTCGGGATCTCCCGTCCGGCTCCCTCCCGCAGCTTGTTCGGGATCTCCCGTCCGGCCCCCTCCCGCAGCTTGCTCGGGATCTCACGTCCGGCCCCCTCCCGCAGCTTGCTCGGGATCTCCCGTCCGGCCCCCTCTCGCAGCTTGCTCGGGATCTCCCGTCCGGCCCCCTCCCGCAGCTTGTTCGGGATTTCCCGTCCGGCTCCCTCCCGCAGCTTGTTCGGGATCTCCCGTCCGGCCCCCTCCCGCAGCTTGCTCGGGATCTCCCGTCCGCCCCCTCCCGCAGCTTGCTCGGGATCTCCCGTCCCACTGGGAAATCAGAGTGACCAGCACTTAAAAGCATTCAGAAACACTGATCTTGGGGTTTTGAATGCTTTTAAGTGCCGAGGAGGGATTTGGGGGTTTTACGGAGCCCCAGATCCCTCCATAAAAAGGACCTGTCACTGCCTATTGCTGTCACAAGTGATGTTTACATTCCTTGTTACAGAAATAAAAGTGATTCAAAAAATTTTAAGAAATTGTGTAAAAATAAAAAAAAAAATATATAAAAATTAAAAAAAAAAAATTAAAGTGCCCCCGTCACACCATGCAATGCACGCGTGTAAACACTGATTGTCCCACACATGTGAGGTATCACCGCGAACATCAGATCTTGGGCAGTAATTTTAGCACCAGATCTCCTGTGTAAATCTAAAGTGGTAACCTGTAAAGGATTGTAAAGCGTTGCCTATGGATAGTAAAATTTACATCAATTGTTGGTTGCATGGGCGTGTGCAATTTTGAAGCGTCACATGTTTGGTATCTACTGTATTTACTCAGCATGGCATCATCTTTTATATTTTACAAAAAAGTTGGGTTATGTATTTTTTTTCCATTAAAATTCAAAGAAGTGTATTTTTTTCCCCAAAAACTGTTTTTGAAAAACCTCTGCGCAAATGCCGTGTGAAATTTAAAAAAAAATGAAAAAGCCACCAAAGTTATTCTCTATGCCTCTCCTTTAAAAAAAATATATAATATTTGGGGGTTCTAAGTCATTTTCTAGCAAACCAAAAACAAATGTTACATGTAAACAAAAAGTGTAAACTTATCCTCACCCTTTCACTGCCAGAGACTATTTTGCGTTCTGTGTACACTTGTTTAAAAATTAATTTTCAGCTTGAAGGTTAGATAAAACCTCCCAAGTGTGATTTATTTTCTGAGAAGAGACACTAGAGAATAAAAGAATATAAAGGTGAAGAATACTTTTGCTGTATATTCCTTTGCTGTTTAAAGTGCGAGGAAGACACTGTGAGCTTTGGAGCACCATGGGTCTAGCTCCAGGGGAAATAAACCTAGGCCTGGACTAGAGAATAACATATTTACATTTTTAATAAAGCAGAAATCCTGGCAAAAACTTTTTGAACCATGCAGTGCACTTCATGGGCTAACTGCTCATTTTTGTCTGGGGGTGATAACAGTGAAGATAAACTTACCGAATCCGCTGATCCTCGGAGCTTAAGACCGGTCCCTGCTGCTCCCTCCCCACACGCTAGCGGTCTTGTGAATGGACTGTTCCTGACATGAACACATCCATAGACTGGCTCCGGGCATGAGGACAGCAGGAACAGTTCACTAGTGGACATGGGGGAGCGGAGGGTTTCCAGAGGATCAGAGGACAGGGTAAGTATACAGTTGTGTTCAAAATAATAGCAGTCAGACATCACTAACCGGATCAATCACTGTTTTTGGTAGAAATGATATTTCTACATGGCAAATAATTTCCTAGCAGGTGTAGTAGAGTAATAGAAATCCAACAGACCCAACAGTCATGACATGCATGCTGCTGATTGTGTGTAATTGAATCACTAATTGAAAGGGGCATGTTCAATATAATAGCAGTGTGGAGTTCTATTAGTGAGGTCATTCATTCTTTGAAAAACAGGTGGCAATTATTGCCCTTATTTAGGAAGGAAGGCAGCAAATGTTGTACATGCTGGTTACAGTGCATTTCTCTCTGAAATTCTGAGGAAAATGGGTCGTTCCAGACATTGTTCAGAAGAACAGTGTACCTTGATTAAAAAGTTGATTGGAGAGGGGAAAACATATAAAGAAGTGCAGAAAATGATCGGCTGCTCAGCTAAAATGATGGCAAATGCTTTAAAATGGCAACCAAAACCTGAAAGATGTGGAAGAAAGAGAAAAACTACCATTCGAATATATAGAAGAATAGCCAAAATGGCTAGGACTCAGCAAACAATCAGCTCCAGGAAGATGAAAGAAGGTGTGACGTTCCCTGTGAGGACTGTTACAATTAGAAGGCGCCTATGTGAAGCCAAGCTATCTGCAAGAAGCCCCCGCAAAGTCCCACTGTTGGAAAAAAGACGTGCTGAAGAGGTTACAATTTGCCAAAGAGCACATTGACTGGCCTAAAGAGAAATGGCGCAACATTTTGTGGACTGATGAAAGTAAGATTGTTCTTTTTGGGTCTAGTGGGCGGAGACAGTTTGTCAGACGACCCCCAAACACTGAATTCAAGCCACAGTACACTGTGAAGACCGTGAAGCATGGTGGTGCAAGCATCATGATATGGGGATTTTTCTCATACTACGGTGTTGGGCCTATTTATCGCATACCAGGGATCATGGATCAGTTTGAATACATCAGAATACTTGAAGAGGTCATGCTGCCTTATGCTGAAGAGGAAATGCCCTTGAAATGGGTGTTCCAACAAGACAACGACCCCAAACACGCCAGTAAACGCGCAACATCTTGGTTCCAGACCAACAAGACTGACGTTATGGAGTGGCCAGCCCAATCCCCGGATCTTAATCCAATAGAAAACTTGTGGGGTGACATGAAAAATGCAGTTTCTGAGGCAGAACCAAGAAATAGAGAAGAACTGTGGAATGTGGTCCAATCATCCTGGGCTGGAATACCTGATCACAGGGGCCAGAAGTTGGGTGACTCCATGCAACACAGATGTACAGCAGTTCTCAGAAACAGTGCGACTACAACCAAATATTCATGAAGTCATTCAAAGGAAAGCAAAATCTTCAAACATTTCTCAGTTTATATAGTGAATGTTTGAGTTTGTAAAGAAGAATACAAACACTGCTAATTTTTTAAACAGTCTAATATTCACTTTTCTTCAATTTTTTTTTTTTAGAGGAACAACACAAATTTGATCTATTTTTCTTCATGTTTTGATTTGGAATAGAATGTGTCGTGTTCCCAATGCATTTGTGTGGATGGAAATTAAAGCTATTAGAAAGATTTTGAGCTTTATTCACTTTTTTCAACGCACTGCTATTATTTTGAACACAACTGTAGCTCTTCCCTAAATCCCTGGACAAACTGAGTGCCTGCACTGCATGGAAAAATTAAAAAAAACTTACATGGAGTTCTACTTTAGGTAAAATTTCAGTAAAAATATACATGAAAGTTCATTTTAGGACACACAAATGCAATAGATTACCTGATTTTTGGTAAAAAAAAATATGAAAGAGTAGGTTGCACCAAGTAAATAGATACCCAACATGTCAAGCTTTTGTCAGCGTGTCAATTATGTGTACCTCTGAAATGGCAATAAACTTTGGTACCCCATATTTTACAGAGGAAACACTTTAGAAAAGCCCCTACAGGTCATCAGTTTAGAGAGAACTGTGAATAATGAGCCTAGAATTATTCATCTCACTCTGGCGTGTGCATCAATATGTAACATATGTAGCCCAATCAATGTTTATACGAGTAGGCGTCCCCGACACATTATTTTTATTTATGTATTTCAGGTACTTATATAGCACCATCAATTTACACAGCACTTTACATATATATTGTACATTCACATCAGTCCCTAACCTTCAAGGGGTGTACAATCTAAGGTCCCTAACTCACATTCATACATACACATACTAGGGCCAATTTAGACAGGAGCCAATAAGCATGTCTTTGGAGTGTGGGAAGAAACCAGAGGACCCGAAGGAAACCCATGCAGGCAGAGGCAGAACATGCAAACTCCAAGCAGGAGGTGCTGTGGCTGGGATTCGAACCAACGACCGGAGTACTGCCAGGTGGAAGTGCTAACCATTTAGCCACTGTGCTTCCCCATGCATTCACAGTTGTGTGTGTGGGGGGGGGGGGGTTGAGCTCAAACATTTTGGGGGAGGATTATAAGTGCTTGTTAACCTCTTCCCACCAGTCGCATGCATATATGCAGTCTTTTGGTGGGTGGGCTTTGATGCCGAGCGGCCACATATATGCAGGTACAATATATGTAAATAGTTTACTTTGCTGAGAGCACGTTCCCACCACAGTGACTGAAATGTCATGGAAAGCTCCCGATGCATACTTGCAATCGGGAGTTGTAGATCATGTGACCACCATGACAGCAGTCACATGATCAGAATGTCCACCTCTGCCTCTCGGCATTTCGATCCACCTAAAGGGCCAGGAGCCGGTGCCAGGACGGGGTTAAAGCATAAACATTTAATTGTTTAGACATTTTTTTGTTACTAAACTTTTTTTCATCACATATAGGACAAAAAGTCCCCATTTTGTGATGGATTTTATAATAACAGGTTTTCTTTAACCACTACGGCTCTCACACCTATTCAACCCCTATGGACCAGAGCGATTTTTAAATTTCTGCTATGGGCCTGTTTATTTGGTGATAACTTTGTCATTACTTAAAATAAAAACATAATGCATATATATATTTTTTTTTTTAAGGACAATTAAGGCTTTCTTTTTGTGAATATTGTCTTGCAGCAATTTTTTTTTTCGTAATCCTAATTTATTAAAATGTAAAGAAATGCACTCTTTTTTTGAGCAGTGTTAGTTTTAAAATAAATAGTGTTACTGCACATAAAAAGTGCAAGTTTTATCCTGGAATTTGTCCTGTTTAAAACGGTAGTAAACCGCACCTAAAAAAAATAAAAAAAAATCCCCTGCAAGGTAATGTCACAATGTGCTAATATGCATCACATACTGCCACATTATGAAGGACTTACCTTAAAACGAAGCCTTCCAGTGACACACTGTCACCACTGCAGAGGATTCCGCCGATACCCGGTCTTCCTTCCGGGTTTGCAAACTCAGGCCATCTGACTGGCCGAGTTGCAATAACGTTCCGGGCCACAGCACGCTGCTCTGAAGGAATGGCACAAGTATGCTGTCCCTTCAAAGCACATGCACCGCCTGTCAGAGTGAAGATCTCCTAAACATGTTTTGGAGATTATTATTATACAGTATTTATATAGCACCAAAGGGTATGCTCAGCGCTGTACAGTAGCAGGGGGATATTAATTTTACCTACAAGTAATCTTTATTGTAAATTTACCTGCAGGTAAAAGTATACAAAACGAGTTTACTACCACTTTAAAACGACACTAAAATTATGATCCTGGTACAAATCATTGCAAAGCTATTTACAAATGAAGTAAAGGGAATTTTAAGTGAATGTTAAAGGTGTAAAATTATTAACAAACAAATAGAAAAAAAGTTTGAATATCATTCGTTCATAAAATGGAAATAAACAACAACAAAAACCAAGGAAAATAATAATTAAATAGAGAAGTAGTATAAGGAGTTAATTAGGGCTGATTAGAGTAAATGAAGGGTTAAACAGTTGTTAAACAGAGAAACGTTTAATTTAAAAAAAAATAGATAATTTTTTTTTTTACTTGTCAGGTTGCTTTTATTGACTTTATTTGCAGATGGAAGTTCATCCCTTTGATCTGTAGAATAAACATACAAAATGAAACAATGTTTCTTTGTATGTTGCTGGTCAGCAATGTTATGGTAAACATTGCTAGACTGCTTTCTTTTTTGACAGCTCCACCTGTCGGAACGTTCTCTGTGCTTGGCGATGCCGCTTTGATTATTCAGAGCTGAATTGCCAAGTACTGGGACAAGGAAGGTCCTAGCAGCAGGGCAGGAGGACTGGACGTGCTACACACACCTTGTGTACAATACTTAAATTTTTTTGGGGGTGTGTGTGTAACACGCCCAGAGTCTCCAACTGGTTAATGAGAGATCCAGAGTCCTGAAGTCCCACATCACTGGTTTTTCAATAAAGCTAATGGAGCCCAAATTGTGACAGCAGCACCCGGAAGTGGAGTTTTGCCTTAACAGGAAGGGGAGATCAGTGAGAGGACATTTACTGATCTCCCTCCCCTCTACTTGACAGCACTGGCCATGTCAGTCACAGGTCCACTGATAGGTGCCAAGAGCGCAGGAAACATGGCAGGGTGGAAAGGGGGGCAGTTACAAGGGTGTGTGGAAGCAATCCAGTGGCTGCAAAGCTGCAGGATCGCTTCCATCTGACAACCAACAATTAGCTTGTCAGATTTACAGACACAGCCTCTGGGAGTGTGTGTAAAACACCCAAAGTCACTGATATACAACATATGTCCGAGACAGTTAAAGGGTTAAAAAAACATTCACACACCAGTGAATCCAGAATTGTCTGGTGTAAAATGCCGCAAAAGGGCTTGCACCACCATCTTTTATACTGACATCAGCATAGAAGATATCCAGCTGGTCTTTAATAGTTTGTTAAACCAGCTCCCTAATGATGCATGGCGGGGATCAGCCGACGCATTGTGGAAGAGATTGACCCAAAGCCTCTTGGGATGCATAGCGTCATGGAGAGGTGGGGACACAAAAAAAGAAGAAAAGAGCCTCTAAGTTCAGTATAACGGATATTTATTCAGGAACAATGTAAAAACACATACATGGTAAAAGGGTAAAGAAAGCTTGTTGGTGTAATGGGAGTATCAATGATGACTGAGTCCTCGCTGAGAATGCCGTGGTCCGCGCTAGGGGAGACTGTAGATGAACAAGAGAAGCCAGCCGGCGTGTGTAAGTCTCGGAAGATGGCGTTGGGATGCACCCTGGAGCGCAACGTCGGCGTCAGCGTGATGACATAGGAGAGACCAGCATGCAGTGCGACGAGTTTCGGAGCATGCACAAGGCCAGTGGAAGGCAAGCACGCTCCCTTCTCAAGCATAGGCTGATGCAATCATGGGAAGGATGTGGGTGTGTGTATATATAGGGAGAACCCTTGTGACGATTACCAATAATGAATGGCAATGGTAAAAACATCTTGAATAAAATGTACATAGCAAAATTACTGAAGGAGGTAATAAAATAATAAAAAATAAATTATAATCATGAAAAAAAATGTGTATATATAGAGAAGCATACATGAGAAATATATATAATAAACAAATGAATGTATACATATATATGGAGTATATAGAAGACACATATGCACTTGTAAATAAGGGAATAGATATGTTATTCATGAAAAATGCTAATTATAAAGTTAAAATTGTAATAATACAATGTATTGGTAACTGTAGGGAGTAATTAATAATAATAAAAACTAGTAAATGGTAAATAAATAATAATAATAAGGCTATGGTGATCAGTTTGGAAATATTAGCAAATGGCCCATATGTAAAATGACATTCTAGGATGGTGCTGACATCTAATTCCTCATTAAGTCCACCCGAGGACAATGTGTCCAACATAAAGATCCAGTATGTTTCTTGGCAGCACAACCTTAAAAAACGCTCAGATTCAGAAAGATGTTTAGATATGGCTTCTGTGATCCAAACATTTAAACAAGTTGTGGATTTCTGATGGAATTCCAAAAAATGACCGGGGACACTGTGGTTTATCCTTACCATCTTCAATGAGTCGACGATGTTCCCCCAATCTAACACGCTATGGTCTAATAGTGCGGCCTGTATAAAATAGGCCGCATGGGCAAGTCAGCCAGTAGACTACATAATCAGTAGAACAGTTATAGAAATCACTCAAAACATACCGTATTTTTCGCCGTATAAGACGCACCTGACCATAAGACGCACCTAGGTTTTAGAGGCAGAAAACAGGAAAAAAAAAAATTCTGAACTAATGGACTGCAGACATAGTACAGGAGATGACCAGAGACTGCGGACAGCACAGGGATGACCAGAGACTGCGGACAGTACAGGGATGACCAGAGACTGCGGACAGCACAGGGATGACCAGAGACTGCGGACAGCACAGGGATGACCAGAGACTGCGGACAGTACAGATGACTGCTGACCTTTGGGGAGGGAGGGGGAGCGGGTACTTGAATTTGACAGGTACCCGCTCTTACTTCCGCAGAGTTGTTCTTTGATCTTACCTGTTCCTCGATCCAGCCGTGCGCTGTCTTCCCGGCTTCTGTAATGGCGCTCGGCATGACAGCCGGGTGCCCAGTGCGCATGAGAGAGAAGCACTTGCGCTTTGTGATTGGTCCGGCGGCTTCTGGGATCTGTCATGTGTCCCAGGTACCGCCTTACCATTCACAAAAAGCACCGCTTCTTGCGCATGCGCACTTGGCACCCGGCTGTCATGCCCAGTGCCCACACTACAGAAGCCGGGAAGACAGCACGCCGCTGGATAGAGGAACAGGTAAGGTCCCGCTGCAGAGCTGAGCGGCCGGCCCGGTATTCTGACCAGGCCGCGGTGGAAATACCGGACCGGCCACAACATATTCGCCCCATAAGACGCACTGACATTTCCCCCCCAGTTTTGGGGAAGAAAAAGTGCGTCTTATACGGCGAAAAATACGGTAGGTTTTGCCCTTGGTTGTAAAGGTTTTTTGACCGTGCTCTACAAATTTACAAGTCTTGCACATCGCTTCTTTACATTGATACATGCCTTTTATTGGTAGTAGGCAAAGTGGATTCTTGGTAAGCAAAGAAGGATTGTATTTGTTAGGAGCTAATTTGTTTTTCAGGCTAGAGGCCTTTCTGTAAATGAATCTAAGTTGTCTATAGCATCCAGCAGATGAGGGTCTTGTGCTCCCAAGAAACATACTGGGTCTATGTTGGACATATTGTCCCCAGGTGGACTTAATGAGGAATTAAATGTCAGCACCATACTATAATGTCATTTTACATATGGGCCATTTGCAAATATTTCCAAACTGATCACCAAAGCCTTATTTATTATTAATTATTTATTTACTATTTATTAGTTATTATTTACTCCCTACAGTTACCAATACATTGTATTCTTACAGTTTTAACTTTAGCATTTTTTATGAGTAACATATCTATTCCCTTATTTACAGGCAGTGGCGGACTGACAACTCATGGGGCCCCCGGGCAATAGGGGATCATGGAGCCCCTGTGTCCTTGTCCACACTAAAAGCACACCCAAAAAGCCTATAAAAAAGGTACCAGGGGCATTTCATGGGGCCCCCTACTGACCCTGGGCTCTCGGGCAGTGCTCGAATGGTCAGTCCGCCCCTGTTTACAAGTGCATAAATGTATCTTCTATATACTCCATATATATTTATTATATATATATTCCTCATGTATGCTTCTCTATATATACAGTTTTTTCCATTACTATTAATTTAATAATTTTTTAATTCTTTTTTTTTTCATTATTATCATTTATTTTTTATTATTTTATTACCTCCTTCAGTAATTTTGCTATGTACATTTTATCCAAGATGTTTTTACCATTGCCATTCATTATTGTTAATTGCCACTAGGGTTCTCCCTATATATACACACACCCACATCCTTCCCATGATTGCATCAGCCTATATATGAGAAGGGAGCTTGCTTGCCCTCCATTGGCCTTGCGCATGCTCCAAACCGCATCGCACTGCATGCTGGTCTCCCCTATGTCATCACACCGACATTGCGCTCCAGTGTGCATCCCAACACCATCTTCTGAGACTTACACACGCCGGCCGGCTTCTCTTGTTCATCTAGTCTCACAGGTAGTATGGACCACGACATTCTCAGCGAGGACTCGGTCATCATTGATACTCCATTACACCAACAGGCTTTCTTTACCCTTTTACCATGTGAGTGTTTTTACATTGTTCTTGAATAAATGTCCTTTATACTGCACTTAGAGGCGCTTTTCTTCTTCCTTTGTCTTCACCCAGAGCTTGCTACAGCCTCAAGAGCTTGCCCTAGTGCTATATGGACTTATTTATATTGGACTTTATCATGCACTTTTCTCTTGTCTCTTGACATTAGGATTTGGGGAATCTGTTTGTGCTGATGTTTTGGGTTTTTTGTTTTAGCTTCATGGAGAGGTGGGGCCTGGGACCCCCCAGAAAAGTCCATCACACCCCCCCCCCCAAAAAAAAGAAAAATGCAACAATCTGACCATACGATTCTTTACAGAATCTGACAATATGATTACACAAATGAAACGCACCAGTGTGAACCGAGGCTTAACGTGGAACTATACTCCCCTCAGTAGGTGCCAAATATGTACTACACTAAAGCTGCGCTTGCAGAGCTCAGTGTACACTGCAAACACGCTTTAATGCAGAAGAGTCATAGTACACGGCTCATGAAAATTAAAGGCACACTTTTTAATCAGAATATAGCATCAAGTCAATTAAACAAAGGAAGAAACACAATGTAGACTGTGATGCAAGTTTAATGGTTGAAATATAAGAAATATAGGAAACTCACATGTTCATTGATAAATAACAGGCTCATCATAAATATAGATGCTCAGTCTGCCTCATTGCCTAGATGGTAAGCCGCAGTGGAATGTATCACAGTAGAACAGTGGAGAGCGCTGAAGGTGGAGGAGATCGCCAGGATATACTGGGCTGTGGTGGCCCACTGTGGGATTCCAAGCGGTGGTATCGGCGTCTGACGTCATCCAAGTGTGATGCATTTCTGAGCATGCACAAGGTCCGACATAGACCAGCGCGCTCCTTTCTCAAGCATGTACCGGTAATGCAGTAAGAGCCTTATATGGGGAACAGGGAGGGTTGGTGGGAGGGGAAAAGGAGGAGGTTGACAGGGGAACAGGTAACGAGCTGGATTAAATAGCTAATGGTATCGTGAATCCATAAACTAACATGTAAAAAGCAAATATATATTCAAAGAGATTAAAAAAATTAAATAAATGCATATATAAAAATAAATAGTTAATAAATAATGAAATAATTGGGATGGTGTGGTATAACCAATACTATATGATATTGCATGGGTCTCATGGGCATAGAAAGTAAATGAATAAATGTGTATACATATATACATCAACATCCAGAAATGACGAAAACGGCATACACTTAAAACAATATCTGATAAAGTATATCATCATAGGAATCTATATAAAATAAACATGTAAAATGAGGGGAAAAGGAGGGAGGCCTAATACCATGAACAAGATGGACATATGGTGATGATGTGAAGAGGAAACAAAGTAATGATATGTCATGTATTAGGTGTCCTGGAAAAAAAAGATGTGGATGAGAAAATGAACATAAAAAAATATAAAAAGGATGAAAAAATGGAAATTAGAACATGCATACACACACACATAATTATCTGTGTGCATACATGCATATACCAAAAAGAGGGAAAAATAATGTTTTATATTATGAAAGATATATTATGAGGGGGAGAGGTTTATGAAGCAATACACTATAGATTATGTAAAGGGTAAATGTGGTAACAATATGAGACAGAAATAAGAAAAAGGAGGGAAAATCTGACATACACATCTGTGGAAACCACTATGCATGTGAGATTAAACTAGCATTATTACAAGATGTACAAGAAACTACTTACTAAAAAATGATCACCCACGAAATGTAATGTCAAATGCATAGTGGTTTCCACACATGTGTATGTCAGATTTCCCCTCCTTTTTCTTATTTCTGTTTCATATTGTTACCACATTTACAGTCTATAATGTATTGCTTCATAAACCTTCCCCCTCCCTTAATATAACACATTTTTTTCCTTTTTCTTTAAATTTTTGGTATATGCACGTACTCATACACAGATAATTATGTGTGTGTGTATGCACGTTCTAATTTCCATTTCTTTATGTTCATTTCCTCATCCACATCTCTTTTCCAGGACACCTAATACATGACGTATCATTACTTTGGTTCCTCTTCATAACATCCCATATACCCATCTTGCTCATGGTATTAGATCGCCCCACCTCCTTTTCTTCCCATCATTTTACATGTTTATTTTATATGTATTCCTATGATGATATACTTTAGCAGATATTGTTGTGAGATGCCTACTTACTTTTTAACCATTAAACTTGCATCACAGTCTACACTTAGAGGCACTGTGTTTCTTCCTCTGTTTCCTCCACATTAGAGTCTGCTTCACTCTACCACAGCCTGCCCTTGTATTCAGACTGTTTCATCCCCTTATCTGTCATTGGATTCCTATTACTGGATTTATTAAGACTCTATGGAATTTTGGTCTGTAGATTCCATGCGCCTATTATTTCTCTGCTCAAGTCAACTAAACACCTGGGATATTGATCTGGTCAGTTAAGTAGCAGAGGGGGTTGTTAGTCAATTTCAGCTGCTTTGGTGTTAATGAAATTAACAACAGGTGCACTAGATGGGCAACAGTGAGACGACCCCCAAAACAGCAATAGTTTTACAGGTGGAGGCCACTGACATTTTTTTCCCTACTCATCTTTTCTGACTGTTTTTCACTAGTTTTGCATTTGGCTAGGGTCAGTGTCACTACTGGTAGCATGAGGCGATACCTGGACCCTGCAGAGGTTGCACAGGCAGTCCAGCTCCTCCAGGATGGTACATCAATATGTGCCATTACCAGAAGGTTTTCTATGTCTCCCAGTACAGTATCAAGAGCATGGAGGAGATTCCAGGAGACAGGCAGTTACTCTAAGAGAGCTGGACAGGCCCATAGAAGGTCCTTAACCCATCAGCAGGACCAGTAGCTGCTCCTTTGTGCAAGGAAGAACAGTATGAGCACTGCCAGAGCCCTACAAAATGACCTCCAGCAGGCCACTGGTGTGAATGTCTCTGACCAAACAATCAGATACAGACTTCATGAGGGTGGCCTGAGGGCCCGACGTCCTCTAGTGGGCCCTGTGTTTAGTGCCCAACACCATAGAGCTCAATTGGCATTTGCCATTGACCACCAGAATTGGCAGGTTTGCCACTGGTGCCCTGTGTTTTTCACAGATGAGAGCAGGTTCACCCTGAGCACATGTGGCAGACGTGAAAGGGTCTGGAGAAGCCGTGGAGAAAGTTCTGCTGCCTGTAACATGGTTCAGCATGACCGTTTTGGTGGTGGGTCAGTGATGGTCTGGGGAGGCATATCCATGGAGGGACGCAGACCTCTACAGGCTAGACAATGGCACCCTGACTGCCATTAGGTATCGGGATGAAATCCTTGGACCGATTGTAAGACCCTACGCTGGTGCAGTGGGTCCTGGGTTCCTCCTGGTGCATGACAATGCCCGGCCCCATGTGGTGAGAGTATGCAGGCAGTTCCTGGAGGATGAAGGAATTGATACCATTGAATGGCCTCCACACTTGCCTCACTTGAATCCAATAGAACACCTCTGGGATATCATGGTTTGGTCCATCCGACGCTGCCAGGTTGCACCTCAGACTGTCCAGGAGCTCAGTGATTCCCTGGTCCAGAGCTGGGAGGAAATACTCCAGGACACCATCCGTCGTCTCATTAGGAGCATGCCATGTTGTCAGGCATGCATACAAGCACGTAGGGGCCATATAAACTACTGAGGACCATTTTGAGATGCTGCAATGAAATTTCAGCACAATGGACTAGCCTGCTGCATGATTTTTTCACTTTGATTTTCGAGGTGTCTTTGTATTCAGTTCTCTGTAAATTGATAATTTTCCTTTCCATCAAACGATGGGGCATCCTTATGTTTCTAACACATTAGTCAGTCCATATTGGTATAGATATCCAGCAGGAGATTTTTCCCCATTGATGTGTTTTCAAAGTGTTTCTTAAATTTTTTGAGTAATGTAGAATATCAAAAACCTGCCTAGTCACACATTTTTATTTTTAGAGTAAAGTTCTACTTTAACCATGCATGGCTCGGAGCACCCACACTACACTAACATACTGGACTAAGGGGGTGGTTAAAATTCTGCCCTTATATGGACAAAATAATGTCCTGCATAGATCATATAGTCACCATATCGCAATTTCAAGAACAGACATTACTGATGTTGACTATTGCTACCGCTATCTGTATACATTGACAGAGTTCCATTAACTATATCTAAACCCAGGAACAAAAAAGTTGTACAGTGCCTTAAAAAAAAGTATTCATACCATTTGAAGTTTTCCACATTTTGTCATGTTACAACCAAAAATGTAAATGTATTTTAGTGGGATTTTATGTCATAGACCAACATAAAGTGGCACATAATTGTGAAGTGGAAGGAAATGATTTTCAAAATTGTTTACAAATAAATATTTTAAAAGTGTGGCGTGCATTTGTATTCAGCCTTCTTTACTCTGATACCCCTAACTAAAATCTAATGGAACCAATTGCCTTCAGAAGTCACCTAATTAGTAAATAGAGTCCACCTGTGTGTAATTTAATCTCAGTATAAATACAACTGTTCTGTGAAGCCCTCAGAGGGTTGTTAGAGAACCTTCGTGAACAAACAGCATCATGAAGGCCAAGGAACACACCAGACAGGTCAGAGATAAAGTTGTGGCGAAGTTTAAAGCAGGGTTAGGTTATAAAAAAAATATCCCAAGCTTTGAACATCTCATGGAGCACTGTTCAATCCATCATCCAAAAATGGAAAGAGTATGGCACAACTCTAAATCTACCAAGACATGGCCGTCCACCTAAGCCAGGCAAGGAGAGCATTAATCAGAGAAGCAGCCAAGAGGCCCATGGTAACTCTGGAGGAGCTTCAGAGATCCACAGCTCAGGTGGGAGAATCTGGTCCTATAAAGTATTGACTCGGTGGGGGGGCTGAATACAAATGCACGCCACACTTTTCACATATTTATTTCTTAAAAAATTTGAAAACCATTTATCATTTTGACCATTTATCATTTTAACACTTTGTGTAGGTCTATCACATAAAATCCCAATAAAATACATTTACGTTTTTTGGTTGTAGCATGACAATATGTGGAAAATTTCAAGGGGTATGAATAATTTTTCAAGGCACTGTATATTGCAGCTTACTAGTCCTTAGACGTGGTGGCTGCATTAGTTTTCTTTTCTTTTTTCCGGCTTTTCCACTTTATTTTTACCTTGTGATCTTGTCAGTAACAAACATCCTGTTCTACAGTGAACAACGCTCACTGACTATACAGTATCTATGGAGAAGTGGCATTGTCATCCTACCTTCGCCCTATTCTCTTCTTTATACCATAAAGGGGTGGGATTCTGTAGATCTCAGAGATAGCTGGAAAGTTTGTAACTGGGAAGAGAGCACAGGATGACAAGATTGCTGGCAGGATCAACGGGTATTTATTTGCAGTTATCCAACAGATGCAACAAATGTGCTTTTCAATGGTATGTTTAACAGATTAAAAGGAAGCAAATAACAGAAGTTTCTGGTTAGGGTTTCTAGGTGCTTTTGCACATTTTGGGTGTGGCACGTGTATATTAGAAATACTATATCTAGGTTGGGAGCTTCAGGTAAGGATTCCAAATGAAAAAAATTAGGAAACCCTCCTCTGTCAACACAGTAAATAATTGGTTAAGGAGGAACTTAAGCCACCTATACTTACCTTCCCCCCCAAGCCCAGGATGATGCAACTCCTGCAAACGCACACAGGAGACACCTCAGGCAATGCATGTTACAAAATATGCGGAGGAGCAGTGTTCACCTTGAATGGGCACCAGCTATCAGCTTGAGCGATAATTAAGCTTGCTTAATGGTGACCCTGCTATGTAATGCTTCTACAGCTTATGTCACCTGGCGCATGCGAAGATGGTCTCTGCCTGGCCTTCATCTACACATGTGCAAAGACAGGAATGGTTTCAGACTTATTTGGTAGCAGTCTTTCTGCATGCACAAGAAAATCCATACGTGTGCAGATGGCGGGAGACACCGGTGCTTGAACAGATGTGTGCTGCAGTACTTTCTGAGGACCCAAGTCCTGCAAGACATCATCTGCGCACGTGCAGGGCATGGAAAGAAATGTTTGCCAATTATAGGCAAGGATTGCGGAAATGCTGCTTTTCAGCACAAATAAATCGATAAAAAAGAATCAATTTGTAAGAGAGGGTGGAAGCAGGGCATCACAACATGCCTTTTTATGGTGGTGAAGGTCCATTTTAAGTTTGTGTTAACGCTCCAAATTGCAAACGATGACCAGGAACTGTCAGTCATAGAAATACAGAAAGGAGCACCAGACCAAAAGAAAAAATCCATGATAATTTTAATTACGGTTTAAAAAAGGATCATATAAAAATATCCAACACATTTGGGGCAACACCACTTCTCCTTGATCAGTGGTGGAGTGCACAAAACGCATTGGACGTTTTATATGACTTTTTTTTTACCAACAATTAAAATGACCTTGGACTCTCATCCTTGTTTTAGTCTGCGCTCATTTTTGTATTTCTAGGGTTGGAGTTACTGTCAGAGCCCATTGAGGGAAGCCTTGCTGTGTGGCAGCCTCCCCGACAGAGCTACTGGACTTGTTTGAAACTTTCCTTCTTACTTTGAGTTTGCTGTCGATGACCTGTCGGTGTGCTGGGTGCATCGTCTCAGCATAGAACCTCAAACACCCATGGACAGTGGCTGGACTTTAAAGACTGCCCACCCTGTTGCTTCATATATGCTTTATTCTGACAGGAAGAGGTTAATCATAAAATCTAGAGAAAAAAAAATTGTAAGTTTTACACTCTGAGAAAATGAAACAAAATATCAGATCACATTATACTTCCTCATTTCTCTCTACAGATTTCATAAAAAGGTTCTCAGCGCTGGAGTGAAGAAAGAGCCATGTGTGTAATCAAAGTACAGTGATAGACTAATTGTTTGTTTTGCATTTTATTCTTAGATATTGTCAAGCATGGACAAGTTCAAAAAGCTGTCAGATGAGCAGCTCATAAAAGTCCTGCGGGAGTATGGAATACCTCATGGGCCTGTTGTTGGTATGTTGAATTTTATTCCCTCCGACAGTGAACTCAAAAATTCACAACGTATTTAATGGTACTATTGTCAGTAAGCTAAACATACAGGTGCATCTCAATAAATTATCAAAAAGTTAATTTATTTCAGTTATTCTATTCAAAAAGTGAAACTTGTATATTAAATAGGTTAATTACAAACAGTGATATATTTCAAGCATTTCTTTCTTTTAATTTTGATGATTATGGCTTACAGCTAGTGAAAACCCAAAGTCCAGTATCTGAGAAAATTAGAATATGACATAAGACCAATTAAAAAAAAAAGGATTTTTTATACAGAAATGTTGGCTTACTGAAAAGTATGTCCTTGTACAGTATAGCAGGGCTCGAAAATTCCACTCGCCTGCTTGCATTGGCAAGTGGGGGCGAGTGTGTCCAAACTGCAGCAGGTGACATTGACAGTTGGGGATGATCGGTGCAGCGGTAGGGACAGTGACAGCACTGATCTCCCTGTATGGATTTCAATGAAGCAGCTGAAAGCCATGGGAGGGAGCCAGGAGAGCTTGCGGGGGATCCAGAGAAGAGGAGGATCCGGGCTGCTCTGTGAAAAACCACTGCACACAGGTAAGTATAGCCTGTTATTTTTCTAAAAATAAAAAATTATCCTTTAGAAACGCTTTAATATGTAAAGTTTTTAAAAAAAGACAATTTATTCTTGAATGTTTTATATGCAGTGGTAAATGTAAATAACCAACTTTATGGTTATGGAAAAAAACTTTTAATCCACTGAGAATAACAAACAGAAGAGATATGCAGTATATTATTAGAGGTTGAATCTGGTACTTATCATCAGACTGAGAGATCAAAATTAAAAAAAAAGAAAAACGCAAAAGACCTAAAACATTGTAATGTATACCTAAAATAATTAATATATTATATACACCTAAATATTATATTATTATACCTAAAAGGATTGTAATATAATAGTATGCATGACAGACTTCCTTGTCATAGGCAGGGAGCTTGATACAAGCCACCTACCCCTGCTGTCACGTAAGCCTGGTACATGCGTTCAGTTTTTTTTTTTTTTGCTCAACTCAGTGGGCTAAACGAAAAAACAAATCTCTCCTGCTGTGCCTTTGTGTTCTGACAGGAACCCCCGCCGGAACACACTATGCATTTGCAGCCATTGGCTGCGAATGCTGATCGGATGCTGGTTTTAGAGCATGTTACTTCAACAAAAGCTGTTACTTAGACCGACTTCTGTCGAAAGGACAGCTGTACACATGGTATACATTTCGTCCGGTTCCTGCTGAAACGGTCCTGATTTTCCTCTTCTCTGGGCTCCCCCACCGTAGCTTCTGGCTCCTCCTGCCTTCAGAGTGCCGCATTGCAAGCCACAAAGTGTAGTATAGAGTTCCCCTATAGAAAGGTAAAACAAACTTCTGCCTTTACAATCACTCAGTTTCTTCTCCTGCCCAGGGCTACATGTCCCACGAGGCACTGCTCATCACACATTCACAGTGTGCTGCACTTTTCTGATAAGTAAACAAAAGTATGCAGGTCAACTAATCGGCTGACCAACTAATCGATTGTGAAAATAGTTGACGGCTATTTTTATAATCGATATGCCGATTAGTTTTTTCAGCCCTAATGTTTATTCACTACATTCTTTAACCGATTTAGCGCCACCCCATAGCAGAAATACTGCTACAGGGTGGTAGCGGTGTGCAAAATCAAGTATATATACACGTGACAATGCATTTCCGGTAAGGGGGCATGCACGAGGCGTGCACATGCCCTACCTGCTTCTCCATTCGTGGCCATGGCTGTCAATCACCGGGTCCCGGCTGGTGATTACTCGCCGGCACCCAGTGATTGCCGAGGATCTCAGACTGGGAGGAGAACTGTTAGTAAACAAAACAGTTCTCCCTGTCAGCTCCTGCACACTGCTTTGCATGGCTGTGTACAGCACAGCCATGCAAAGCAATGTGCTTACAGTGAAGCACAAACACAGATCATCATGTAAAACATCACACATTTAACCCTTTGATCGCCCCACATGTTAACCCCTTCATGCCCACTGCCATTAGCACAGTGTCAGTGCTTTTTATTAGCACTGATCACTGTATTGGTGTCACTGAGGATGTCCGTGACACCAAGTCAGTTCCCCCCCAGTGTCAGAATGCCCGCTGCAGTCCTGCTATAAGTTGCTGATTGCCGCCATTAGTAGTAAAAAAACAAAAGCCCAGTATATATAACGCCATTTGTAAACGCTATAACTTTCACGTAAACCAATTATTTTACACGTATTGGGATTTTTTTTTAGCAAAGACATGTAGCAGAATACATTTTGGCCTAAATTTATGATGAAATTTGATATTTAAAATTTTTTTTACTGGACATGTTTAATAGCAAAAATGAAAAAAAAAATTTTTTCTCAAAATTGCCGGGTGTTTTTTTTTATTATAGTGCATAAAATAAAAACTGCACTGGCAATCAAATATCACCCAAAAAAAAGCTCTATTCGTAGGAAAAAAAGGATGTAAATTTCATTTGGGTGCAGCGTTGCATGACCGCGCAATTGTCAGTTAAAGTAACATAGCGCCGTAACGCAAAAAATGGCCTGGTCAGGAAGGGGGGTAAATCCTCTGCATAGATAATGCCACAAATAAGTTAGCAAAACCTTCATGTAATGAATATGTGTTGCATTTGTTCAGTGTACTTTTGTTGCGAAAGTCAGAAGCAACTTCTGTGACTGAAGCAGGTGACTATACAGTATGGCAGTTTACACAGAATCTGTTAGTTTGCCGGAGGGGGTGTATTGCTAGACACAAACACTGTCAGGTGAGAGGGATGAGGTAGAAGTTAAAGCCAACCTTCACCCATTACATACATTTTTTTCTCTTCTGGTCCTGCTTTCTCCTCTTAGGGCTCGTTTACATGAGCTTTGGTCTCTGAAGAGCAATTCAAATTCAGATTTCTCTTCAGAGAGCTTTTGACAAGCGGTGAGGGTTCATTACCTGCTTTAATCCCTTAATCGCCCCAGTGGCAGAGGGGCCCCATTATTATTATTATAATACAGGATTTATATAGCGCCAACAGTATGCTCAGAGCTTTACAATATAACAGGAGACAATACAGTTCAATACAAGAGGGATAGGAGGGCCCTGATCCTTGGAGCTTACAATCTAGGAGTGAGTCACTTGATATGGCTGCAGGGTATAGTTGGGGGGGTGTTGAAGTGCAGCTTAACTTCTGGGTTTTACCACCCCCCAACCTGTGGCACAGGGTTTGGACTCGATATATCAAAGATGGAGCAGAGAAGATGACTATGTGGGTGGGAGTGTCTTCCAACAAGAGAACCTGACATCTGAGTGGGCAAAGTGACAAACATCTACCTCTGTAATGAAGGAGAGAGGGAGGTATTATGCAGCCCTACCACACTCCCTGTCATAGTGTGACAGCACTGCTTGTTACTTCTTGTCACCCTAGGACAGGAAGGGTGTTAATGGCAGGATTACTGGGATTAATAAAGGAAAAGGAATGTGAAAAAAAAGACTAATGCAGCCACCACAGGACCAGAAAGCCGCAATACTATCAATTGTTGCTTTTGGATTTACATAAACCAGGGCCCACCAAATCCTAGGCGCCAAATTGCCATGGCGACCAAAAACCGCGTCTATTTTTGGAACCTGTATCGGTGCCTATTTTCATATCGGCCAAAGGCCTAAGCGTTTCAGTCGCATTTTGGTGCATCCCTAGTTAGCACATGCTGAAGTAGGGGAGGGCCCTGAGGAAGCCACACTTGGAAATTGTGGGTCAGTACCACCAGAATTAAAGTATGATTAAAGTTATTAACCAATTCAATAACGGGCAATTTTACACCTTCCTGCCCAGGCCAGTTTTCAGGTTTCAGCGCTCTCACACTTTGAATGACAATTGCGCGATCATACAACATTGTACCCAAACTAAAATGTTATCATTTTCTTCACACAACTAGAGCTTTCTTTTGGTGGTATTTAATCACCGCTGGGGTTTTTATTTTTTGCTAAATTAACAAAAAAAGACCAAAAATTTTGAAAAAAAACACACGTTTTTCTTTGTTTCTGTTATAAAAGTTTGCAAATAAATAATTGTTCTTCATAAATTCAGGCCAAGATGTATTCTGCTACATGTCTTTGGTGAAAATAACCCAAATTAGGATGTATTTTTTAGTTTGTAGGAAAGTTATAGAGTTCACAAACTATGGTATAGATCTGAATATTGATCAATCCTGAAGTACTGACAGCCAATCTAATTTCTTGAGGTCCAAGAATGTCAGAACAGTACAGATATCCCTCAAATGACCCCTTTTTGCAAAGTAGACAGTCCGATGTACTTTTGAAGTTGTATTTTTTTTGTCCTAATTGTTCGGAAAATGAAAAAATTAAAAAAATTAGTTTCACTTTTTTTTTTTACATATTGTCACCAGTGCAGTACAGCGTCATCATATAACTGGCATGGCGGTGATCACTGACTGGTGAAAGTATGAAAAAAAAAATATATATATATTTTTTTGTATTATTTTTATTTTTAAATAATTTTTTTTTAAGATTTTTTAAGATTTTTTTTTCATATTTCACTATGACCAAAGTAGTGCAATGTTACCATAGTAACATTGTACTACTTTGGGGAAGTGATCAGTATTTTTTTTTTTTTTTACACAATTTGCTTATAGCAAAGAATTACTTTGCTATAAGCAAGCATTTACCTGAATGACATCGATTCATTCAGGGTTTTTTTTTTTTTTTTTTTTTTTTTTTTGTGCTTAGCTGTGATTTGGCCACAGCTAATCACATGACATGTGCATGTGACCTGCTGTGACCATTCACAGCTAGACACTAGTATACAATGGTTGGCATGAATGAAGCCATCCATTGTATACAACTGTCATGTGACCTGCTGTGATTGGTCACAGCAGGTCACATGGTACCGGCAATGGGGGCCGATACTCAGATCTGTCATCGGCCGTGTCCGAGGTACACGGCCGGTAACAGATCGCGCTGCTGCGCTGCTCTGCAGGAGCGCAATCTGCGCATGTGCGGGAGGACGCCATATGGCGTCCACCCGGACCGCTGATGACATTTGCCGGCCGCCGTTCGGCCATAGGGCGGGCGGCAAATGGTTAAAGTATGAATGGCATTAAAGAAGATGTAACCAACCTAGTTTTTTAATGAATAGAATCCCAGACTGTGAGAGGAGAGATAGTTATGGGAGATACATGGTCCGATAGGGCTTGGAATTGCCCACGGATCCATGGTAAGTTAAAAAGGCTGGAACCATCTAAATCATGCTTCAGTTGGACCCATAGTTTGGTGTGGCAGTTGTGTTTCCAGTTAGAGATTCTATTCAATATGGCAGCTAAATAGTACTTTTTTTTTAGGTCAGGGAGCACTAGGCCCCCATCATGTTTCAACTGGGTGAGGACAGCACAAGAGAGCCTAGGATGTTTCCGATTCCATGTCATATAATGAAGGACCAAAAAGTGTAAGAGTGAAACGAAACCACAAGGAACTTTGTAGGACAACATCTGGAAGAGAAACACTGGGCAATATACTCATTTTAATAAGGTTTACCCTGTCCAACCATGAATGAGCCAGGAAAGTCCATTTATGTAAATCCTGTCTAATTGAATTCAGCAGAGGTATATAGTTTTCTTTGAACATATTACAGAGATGGGGCATAGGGAAGATCCATAAATATGGGGAAGTGGGGATGGAGATATTAAGAATTTCAGATTTGGTCAAGATGATCTTAAAATTAGAGATTGGTCCAAATGCTGTAATGGCAGACATCAGATTGAGGAGCGAAATAGGTGATTGTAAAATGTAACATTTTTTATTTTACTCTTTTTTTAACTGCAGACTAATTAGCAGATGTAACCTGATGCAGGTGTTTGTTTTAGAACTGCAAAGTGCATCGTGATTCCATAATATTTTCCTCAGAATTGAGTGATTCCATATTTTTTTTTCCTCTGCATGATCTGCACAATTAAATGAACATTTTCCAAGAGTGGTGATTCCATACTTTTTGCCAGGGTTTGTACATCAGAGAAGGACATGATTTTGGAGATAAATGTGGCCGATTTGCTCTGTTGCAATGCCCAAGTTAAAAGCCGCCTATGTTTACTACCCCATTCATAAACCTGATGAGAAAAGGGCCGGAGGCTTCAAAGTGTTTTGTAATCAGCGCAACTACGTATAAATAAGTACTAATACAGATACCAGTGAACAGTCTATACCACAATATAATACAAGCTGAACACTTGTTAGTGAATTCTACCTCACCCTGATACAATTAAAAGTGCAACACAATAAACCAATCAACATAATTTGTGTAAAATAAATATAAATGTAACCAAAGTCCAAAATCTAAACATCCAATTGAATCTTCACAATTCATAACTGTGTACACTTCTTCCTTTCTTCTTTGCACAATTAGTGCACCTCAACCACACCAGGTGAAAAACCTGCTCACCTCTAATATATATATATCATTAAAAGCTCATCCCATTCACAATACAGCAGCCCTTCTGGTCCCGAAATCTGTTTCTTATCCAGATGATATCCCAATCCTCCTCCGCTAAGGGTCAGAGATTGATGAATATGTTACATAGTTAGTCTGGCTGAAAAGTCCATCCAGTTCAACCATTTAAAAAAAAAAGTTATAATCCTACACCCACAGTTGATCCAGAGGAAGGCAAAAAACCCAGCAAAGCATGAGCCAATTTGCTCCTGCAGGGAAAAAGAATTCCTTCCTGATCCCCCGAGAGGCAATCAGACATTCCCTGGATCAACTTTACCTATAAATGTTATATCCAGTTATATTCTGTGTAACCAAGAAAGAAACCAGGACTTTTTTAAAGCAATCCATTGAGCTGGCCAGAACCAACTCTTGAACCAATGAGTCTATTCCACATTTTCACAGCTCTTACTGTGAAGAAACCTTTCTGTATTTGGAGATTACATTTCTTTTCCTCCAGATGTAAAGAGTGCCCCCTTGTCCTCTGTGATGACCTCAGGGTGAATAGCTCTACACCGAGTTCACTATATGAACCACTGATGTATTTATACATGGAAAGCATATCCCCCTTATGTATTATACATGGTGATCATATCCCCCCTTATGTATTATACATGGAGATCATATCCCCCCTTATGTATTATACATGGAGATCATATCCCCCCTTATGTATTATACATGGAGATCATATCCCCCCTTATGTATTATACATGGAGATCATATCCCCCCTTATGTATTATACATGGAGATCATATCCCCCCTTATGTATTATACATGGAGATCATATCCCCCCTTATGTATTATACATGGAGATCATATCCCCCCTTATGTATTATACATGGAGATCATATCCCCCCTTATGTATTATACATGGAGATCATATCCCCCCTTATGTATTATACATGGTGATCATATCCCCCCTTATGTATTATATATGGAGATCATATCCCCCCTTATGTATTGTACATGGAGATCATATCCCCCCTTATGTATTATACATGGAGATCATATCCCCCCTTATGTATTATACATGGTGATCATATCCCCCCTTAATCTCCTCTTCTCAAGAAGAATAAATTCAGTTCCTCTAATCTTTCCTCATAGCTGAGCTCCTCCATGCCTCGTATCAGTTTGGTATTGGTATTACATGTGACTATGTAATAAAAAAGGCCAAAACATAGTGCTCTCTGTTTGAGACTTTATTTTACCCACTATTAAAATTACACTTGTATAACACTGGATATATGCTGTTTTTACATGAATATTATGTGTTATTTTAATAGTAGGTAAAGTAGTAATAAAGTCTCAAACAGAGAGCACTATGTTTTGGCCATTTTATTGCATACTTTATTAATACACTTTTAATTGTATTAATAAAGACGGTAGGCTTGTTCAGTTTCTTCATGATAAAGAGATTAATGCTCCGTGCACACCAGCATTTTTTTTAAGCTACAAAAAATGCTGGGAAAAACTGGATAAAAAACGCTGGTAATATCAAATTTTATAAGCACTTAGTAGCATTTCAGTAGCGTTTAGGAAAGTTAGTGTTCTATTAGCGTTTAACTTTTTTTTTTTTCCTGGAAAAATGCTCAAAAACCTCTACAAAAACAATTTTTTTTTCTTCTAGACACTGAAGCTCAAAAAATGCTAATAGCCTAAAGGAGTGTGCATGGACACATAGAATAACACGATTTAGCTTCTAGTAGCAGAAACAAAATGTGCTGATAATAGCTTCTAGGAACTTAACCTCTCTGGCGGTATTCCCGAGTGTAGCTCGGGGTAAAGTTTCAGTACCAAAAGCGGTAACCCCGAGCTACACTCGGGCTTACCATGCGGCGTTGCACAGGGATTCCCTACAGCGCTTACCTTGTCCTTCGCTCCCGTGATGCATCCCCTGCAGCGTCCCCGGCCATCTCCTCCGGCCGATACCGGCATCTGGCTTTCGTGTTCCGGTCCCTGTGACATCGGGACATACGGGCGCTGGAACCGGCAGCAAATTTGAAAATTTAAAAAAAATGACTTTTTTTAAAGCGATTATTTCATAGCAAAACATTCCTGTATCAAAGCATTTCACATACATTTTGTCCCGACTGCTTTGTCCTGTGCCCTGCCTGCATTTTGACTGTTCTTTCTGCCTGGAAACGTCCACGGCGTCCAAAAAGCGTACCTTTAGGTCAAAATCGGTTTTAGACCAGCTAGAGAACAGCGATAGTAAATCAGAACCACTTGCAGAATTGAGTGATAATGATTTGTGGGGGAAATTCCTCATCAGACACTGAAAACGATTTTGCGACTTTGCTCAGTGATGTGCGAACTTGGCGCTATATTTCAAATTTCAGTGTTTTTGGTTTGATTATATTATTGAATTAAATTTATTATTATTTCTTATGAGTATTTATTAAATTATAATTTATGATTTCGTGTTTCAAGTTTTATCCTATCCGGAATGTTTACTAGACTCTTGTTCAGACAGCTTTCAGGGAGTTATTCCTAAAAATTACAGGCCTACAATAAAAAAAATACATGTTTCCATGCAAAAAAATGGTACCGCTTTCAGCACCAAAAATCTGAAATAATCAGCCCGCCAGGGAGGTTAAAGAAAACGCCAGTGTGCATGGTCTGCAATTTCCTGTAGTGAAATAGACTGGCTCGGTGAGCCTGTACTGGGGTATGATCAGAGACATGCTACCACTTTCCACAGTAGGGAGAACGAACCTTCTTATAATGATATGAATACCACAGCTCCAGTAATTTTTAAACAATTCTCCATACAGGAGAACTTCCAGAATTTTTAAAGTGTATTCAGGGGTTAGTTTGAAAAACAATCTAGGATATGTCTTGAAGTTTTGCAATACCTGAAAGATCCCTGGATATATTTTCATCATCTCTCAACTACAATATCTGGATTGATCGGAGTCCCAAAATAACAATTCTGCTTCCTACAAATCCTAGCTTAAAGTGCATATCAAGCCAAAAACATTTTTTCTAGTTTTGGATGAAGTAGGCAAGAATCCGAGCTCCTGGTAGGTTTTTAACTTCCTGTTGGAGCTAGAAATGCTTTGCTTTGTGGCCACAGCAGTTTTAACTGCAGAGGTTGACAGGCGACATCCACTATCAAACTGGTGCCATTGAGATCAGTGGGGCTACACTGCAACTACGAGCCAAATTCTTAGCTTGCAATTGAGGCACAGTCCTGCAATATGAAATTAACACTCTGAAATTTTCTTTAAAAGTTGATCGCTTTTCAGAGGGTGGTGCCGCTGACAATTTCACCAGAGAGGACGTGAGGGAAAATCTGCAACAGGGCACAGACAGAAATACAAATCTGACAGAGATTCTAACATTTTACTTTTCTACTAAAGAATTAAAAACTCAAATAAATATTTTTCCTTTGGTCTGTATTGCTGTTGGAGAGTTCCCCTCACTTCCTGTCTTGTAAAATTTGAGCAGGACAGGAAATAAGGGTTGTTCTCTCCAATGGAGTTCTGGATAGCAGTTAAAATCGGAATTCTAGTCATTACTGCTCACCTCCACCATCAGAGGAGTGAGCCCTTTCTGTGATTCTAACCCCCTCATGTTCTCTCTCTGCTGATGCAGCATTTCTGAGCTCAGCATTTGAGAGTTCACTCCTTTGATGGTGGAGGTGAGCAGTAATGACTAGGTCTCTCTTAGCAACTTCCTAACAACATTATGGGAGTATTCAGCAGGTACTAAAATGGCCTATACCTATAGCAAAGGCATTATTCAACTTTAGTCAAAGCTGCTCAGTTTGTTTTTATCTACAGACACCCTTTACCTGCATAGGAAGTTTTTTGGAAAAGGTGAACTAACCCTTTAATGGAGATCAGCAGCCTGACTTCACAGGTTTCACAGCCTTTGTAGTCAAGGAGCTGTCTATGGCTCAGTGCTCTACCCCAGCAGACAGAGGAGGTCTCTGCCTAGGAGTCAAGAGGGCTCCACCTAGGACAGGGGTCTGCAACCTTTAAGACATAAAGAGCCACTTGGACCCGTTTCCGAGAGGGAAAAAAAGACTGGGAGCCGCAAAACCATTGCAACATTTAAAACAAATCCGACACTGCATATATTGCAAAAAGCGCTCTGGTCATGAAGGGGGTTTAAGGGCCCAGTAAGCAAAGGGTTAATCAGGGCCACAGTGTATCGTCATAATCACAATCATAGCCTTAGGTCAGTGGTGGGCAACCTTTTTTTTCAACTGAGCCAAATCTCGCCAAAACCACGATTGAAATTTATTTTGAGAGAAACATTTTTAAAACTGAAAATACATCCCCCATACAGTAATTCATCCCCCCTATAGTAATTCATCCCCCCTATAGTAATTCATCCCCCATATAGTAATTCATTCCCCATATAGTAATTCATCCCCCATATAGTAATTCATCCCCCCTATAGTAATTCATCCCCCCTATAGTAATTCATCCCCCATATAGTAATTCATCCCCCCTATAGTAATTCATCCCCCCTATAGTAATTCATCCCCCATATAGTAATTCATCCCCCATATAGTGTCAATTTACTTACCTTTGCTCCGCGCGTTCCTCTCGCTGTGTTCCCGCGCCGTTCTGGTCTTCAGGGCGGACTGTGAGAGGAGAGGAGTTTGTCACGCTGCCCCGCCTACATCCTGAGAGCCAATGTTTGCCAGCGGGTGCCCGGCACACAGAACAGCTGCATTAAAAGAGCCGCGGCTTGCCGACCCTATTGCCTGTCACCTGGTGGGCAGTGTGCTCCGGAGCCGCAGGAAAGGTGAAAAAGAGCCGCATGCGGCTCCGGAGCCGCGGGTTGCTGACACCCGACCTAGGAGATAGGTGGGAACCAGTGCAGCAGGGAGCCGCTAAATACAAGCACGGAGTTTGTGAGAAGACAATCTGGAGGAGATAGAAATGGCCCCAGGGGCGGACTGACAACTCATGGAGCCCCCGGGCAATAGGGGATCATGGGGCCCCTGTGTCCTTGCCCAAACTCAAAAAAACCTATGAAAAAGGTACCAGGGGCATCTCATGGGGCCCCCCGGGCAATAGGGGATCATGGGTCTCCTGTGTCCTTGCCCAAACTCAAAAAAGCCTATGAAAAAGGTACCAGGGGCTCCTCATGGGGCCCCCTACTGACCCCAGGCCCTCGGGCACTGCCCGAGTTTCCAAATGGTCAGTCCGCCCCTGAATGGCCCTGAGGTTTACAGCCAAAGCATGAGTGCTACAATTATAGTGTCAGTATTACAGTAGTTCAGCCTGTTTAGTGTGGCTGAACTGCTGTAATACTGACACTCAGTGGCTGAATATCTCCTTGCCATGGGAACTCTGCCATACTGAAGTCTCTATCTGCTCAACCCAGCTCTGATGAAGAAGGGAGCACCCTTCGAAACGCGTTAGACTTCATTCCCCCCCCCCCTTTTGGATTTACCTGTAACCCTGTTTGGATTATGGTTACTTATGCCTGTTATACCATCACTTTGTGAGTATATTTCCTTAATAATAAAATTAGTCAACTATTTATTGAGGTAATGCGCAAGGTTTGTGCTCTCTTTCTTTCATCTTCCCCTGGATTCACTATATCTGGTCTCCCACAGTACACAGAACATGGAAATGTAATTATTTTAGTAAATATAAACTGCTAAATATCTTTTCTCATCAGTAGTATATTGCAGTCTTGTGACTTCTATCAGTGTCCAGCTGATCACTGGTTAATTTTGTAGAAGGAGTTTTCATTCTCCTCTGACTGTCCTATGAGGCTGCATGACCCCTGACCCTCTGTTCGGACAGTGCTGATTGGCCCAGTGCTGATAGCATGCACCCTCCCAAAAAAAAACAAAGCTCTCTAGCAATACACACTAAATTGATCATTTGCAGAGTTACTCCTAGAGCTCTGTACTATTAGCAAATGGCTTGGGGACAGTAGAAGAAGGGGCGGATCATAGAAGACAGGATCAAACATTTTTTTTACACAGTGCAGAGGATAAACCCCTTAAGAATGACGTCTGCTCCTGGAACAAAATAAAAGTCAGGGTGAGTGCTCCTCAACCATTCACAGGAATCATTGTATTTTATGAATTAATACAAAGCTTCCTCTAAGGCTGGCCAAACATTATACAATTTTCTTGAGAATTGTGCTTTAGATTTACTAAAAACCATTTAATATGAGGTCAAACCTATACAACATTTTCAGTTGTATCCAAATAGGCGGGCCCTTGCACTACATAGTTGAAGGTAGATCTAAAGGAAATTGGGCAGAAATTGAACAGAAAATTGTATAGTGTATGGCCAGCCCAATTGTTTGAGTTGGTAATCATGATGTCATCCACCTCTCTTCAGCCAGTCAGAGGTAGCTTTGTATTCATAGAGTACAAATCTTCCTGTGAATTGCAGAGCAGCACTCCAACCCAACAGAATTTTGGGAAGTCCCCATCCTGCTGCTGGAACAAAACGCTAAATACTGTATGTAGCAGAATCTACATACAGTTTAAACAGCGCTTGCATAAGGCACAAATTTTAGTGAAGGAAATTGGTTGGGCCAACTTGCCCTCCTGAGGATTTACCCCCTTTATTGACCAGGCCTCTTTTTGCTACAGTAATTCAACTGATAATTGCGCGTTTTTTTCTTACAAATAGAGCTTTCTTTCGGTGGTATTTGATCACCTGTACACTTTTTATTTTTCGCGCTATAAACAAAAAAAGACCAAAATTTTTGAAGAAAAACAATATTTTTTACTTTCGGCTATAAAAAATATATAGTAAATCAAAGTTAGTTATAAATTTAGGCCAAAATGTATTCTGCTCCATGTTTTTGGTAAAATAAATCCCAATAAGTGTATATTGATTGCTTTGTGTGAAAGTTATAGCGTCTACAAAGGATGGTATAGATACTGCAATTTACGCCATTTTTTTTTTTGCTTTACAGCACTGCACTAGTTTAAATGACAATTGCGCAGTCATGCAATGCAGTACATAAATGAAATTTTTGTCCTTTTTTTCACACAAATAGAGCTTTCTTTTGGTGGTATTTGATCACCTGTCCGCTTTTTATTTTTGGCGCTATAAACAAAAAAATATTGAAAAAAACAATATTTTTTTCATTTCTGTCATAAAAAAATATCCAAAAAAACTAAAATTTCGCCATAAATTTAGGTGAGGGGGCGAGGGTACTTTTTTTTTTTTTTCAAGTTCTTTTGATTTTTTTTATTATTTTTACACTGCCCCCTTCATTTTTTTTTTTGGTCACTTTTAATGCTATCACAGGGAATGCAAATATCCCCTATAACTTCAATGGGCATTGTCATATATTCTGTTTTGAGAAATCTGGGGTCTATCAGACGCTAGATATCTCCTCTGCCCTTACATTATCTAATCAAACCAAGATCGCTGTGATCAGATGCTTTCCCAATTTTTTTCCCGATGTTTATATCCTGCGAAACTGAAGTGATGAAATGCTTGTAGCTTCCGATTTCTTAGGCTATAGAGATGATTGGCACCATTCTGGTCTCCAATCAGCTCTATGGTAAGCTGGCAGAAACACCGGCTGCATTCTCGGGTTCCCCTGATGGCGCGTGACTGTCCAAGTAGGCCGTGGAAGGCAGTGGGGGTCATCGTCTCCTGCTGCTTGTAAAAGCAATCCTGCAGCTAATTAGCCACTGGGATTGCTTTTACATGAAAGCCGATCGCTGGCTGAAAAAAACGATACCAGGATGATGCCTACAGCTGGTGACAGCTAAATGTAAAAGAATTGCTGGCAATTAAAAAAAAAATTTTAATTGCAGGCAATTCACTCAGCTGTCAGGTGCCATTTTTTAAATGTAACTACTGTTTTTTGTTTTTTTTTCTTCACTAAACAGTAGTTCAGAAATTCAGCAGTCAGTTTCCCCCTCCAGCTGAAAGAGAGAAAGTTTCTTTTAGTTTATTTCCCAAAGTTAAAAGATACAATGTTTCCTTTCAGTTTCTTAAAAGATACAATGTTCCCTTTCAGTTTCCTAAAAGATACAAAGTATCCTTTAGCTCTGGGGAAACTGACAGCTAATGTTGTGCGCTATAGTGAAGAAAAAAAAAAAGATGGCAATTTCATTTAAAAATCAGCACCGACATACACTTAGAATTGTGAAAAAAATTTGTAAACCAAGGCATTATTTTCAATGGATTTTCATTCGTAAACCGAAAATTACGTTAACAGAGGCATTCGTAAACCAAGGTATTACTGTATATGCTATGTTCTTTTTTTTTTTTTTGTATGCAGCTCGTGGACTGAATGAAAAAAAAAGAGAAGAAATCTCTGCCAGAAAAAGTGTGCGGTATGCCCACCATTAGAATATACTGCCTGCATCCACCCACTTCTAATGGTGGGCACACATTAGGTCACACTTTGCCACATGAGCCAAGTCCAAGATTGAACGAATGTCTAAATAGTGGCACGCTTGAATAAAAATTGTCCACGTATAAGTGGTACCCAATATGGAAAAAGGATGACACCAAATCCCAAACTATCTTGCTACTGCTCCCCATGTAGTCTGGGCATCCGGGGGGGGGGCTCCACGTAACAAACGTTTCCCTCGTAAATCCGAAACTTATAAGTATAGCCTGTTGCCCTCTCACAGGTCTTCTGCATCTTGACCTCATATCTGGCACGCTTGCTGGGGAGAAATTGTTTGAATGCAAGGCGGCCAGAAAAATTAATGAGGGATTCATAAACGCAGATTTTTTGCTGGGGAGTATAGAAATCTGCAAATTTTTGGTTAAGGTGATTTGTGAGGGGCTGAGTTTTGTGGAGCCAGTCAAATTCAGGGTCACCCTGAGGACGACAGAGTGTATTGTCATTGAAATGCATAAAACACATTATACTCTCACATCTATGCCTGGCCGTGGCAGCAGAGAACATGGGCATATGATGAATCGGGTCTGTGGACCAATACAACCGCAATTCATTTTTTTTTAGTAATGCCCATGTTGAGGGTTAGGCCCAAAAAAAAATTTAAATTCGGAAACCGTAATGGGTTTCCATGTGTATGGTCTGGCAAGGTTTGAATTTGGGTTGGCGGTGATAAATTGTTGCACATATAAATTGCTTTGATCCACAATCGATGCATACAGATCTTCCGTGAAAAACAGCTCCAAAAAATCAAGGGGAGTAGTTAAATTTGCTTTTTCCACCTGAATTCCGGGTTGGGCAGTGAATGGGGGAAGTACGGGTGCTGCAGAATTTGTGGGCTGCCAATCAGGATTTGCAAGCACATCCGGAAGGATACTAGGGGCTCTATGAGCCTATGTGCGAATTCTTGGTGGTTGCGGGACAATACTTGTGCTCGCCACCGCACCAGCTTGTACTGCACTTACGGGACTTGCCATGTCACCATGTGATACTGCAGTGCTGGTATTATTATTATTATACAGTATTTATATGGCGTCAACAGTACAATATAACGGGAGATAATACAGCAACAATACAGTTCAGTACAAGAGGGTAGGAGGGCCTGATCCTGGGAGCTTACAATCTAAGAGGTATGTGAAAGACCAGGATGTACTAGACCGCTGGTGCTCGCCAGTTCACCAAAAGGTAGCGCAGCACTAATACTGGCACTCTGCTGCATATGAGAGTCATCAAAATTTACCGGCAAGTGCTAACAGAGATCAGGCCTGATTCTGCGAACACTGCGGTTTTGTGTGACCTACTGACACTGCACTTGCTGGGGGGAGAAGAGGGGGCTAAACGCAGGTGCTGGCAGGTGCCGGGGCTGATCCCGCTAACTCTGCGTTTTTGGGGATGCTATACTGATGTGAACGCTGGTATAGTGCTGATCTGATCAAAGATATTGATCCATTCAGACACTATAGTAGCAATGGAGGTTTATTGTTTATGAGCGTGTTCCTGGCAATCAAGGGGTTAAATGTGATGACCGGTGTACTGACGGGCAATCTGACGCTATCTGGGAGGGGCGTGTAAACCACGGGAGCGCGAATCACGTATATATATGTAATTTTGCGCACCTGTGCCGCCTTGTAGCAGTATTTCTGCTATAGGGCGGTCGGGAAGCAGTTTGTGTTATAGCTCTGCGCTACTTTAACTGACAATTGTGTGGTCGTGCAACGCTGCACCGAAATGAAATTTACATCTTTTTTTCCCCACAAATTGAGGTTTCTTTCAGTGTTATTTGATTGCCTGTGCGTTTTTTTTATTTTTTGCGCTATAAAAAAATAATATTTTGGACTTTTTGCTATAAAGCATGTTCAGTAAAAAAATTTAAAAATCAAATTTTATCATAAATTTTGGTTAAAATGTATTCTGCGACATGTCTTTGCTAAAAAAAAAAAGCCCCAATATGTGTAAATTAATTGGTTTACGTGAAAGTTATAGCGTTTACAAATGGCGGTATATATACTGGAATTTAAATTTTTTTTTATACTAATAATGGCAGCGATCAGCGGCTTATGGCGGCATTCAGTGACTTATGGCGGGACTACGGTGGACATTCTGACACTGGGGGGAACTGACTTGGGGTCACTGACATCCCCAGTGACACCAATACAGTGATCAGTGCAAAAAAAAACTACTGACACTGTACTAATGGCGTTGGGGAGGAAGGGGTTAACATTTTTAGGCAATCAAAGGGTTAACTGTGTGAGGGGAGTGTTTTACTAGTGGGCGGGGGTGTGTTCTTCACAGGAACACACTGTCCCGGAAAGCTAAGCTCTGCTCTCCTGAACACTGTGCTGGAAACTGACAGGGAGCAGAGGTGCATTGAAAACAATGCAGCTGTGCTCTGTTTCAGTGTTTGCCGGCAATCGCCGGGAACCAGCGGGTAATGACCGGCCGGGACCCGGTGATTGACACCCGCGATCGGCCGATATGCAAAATCACGTATATATACGTGATTTTGCGCAGCGGTGCTGCCCTGCCGCAGTATATGTACTGTGGCTGGTCAGCAACCGGTTAAAGTCACAGTAAACATGGAGTTAGGCTTTAATGAAATTACAAAAATATGTCTATTCATACAATGTAGGCACCAACGAGCATTTTTTTGCAGAGCAGAAAACATGTTCTTCAACTAACAATAATAGAAAGGACACCTAAAAGTTGGCAGCACATGCTATACAGTATGTTTAGGCAGTTTTGCTACCTGTTTTTTGAGAATTGTGTAGCCCTTTTTTATCGGTAATTATATTTCATACATTTGTCTTTTTTTATAGGCTCCACTCGCATATTGTATGAAAAGAAACTTGTTGAGTTTGAACGCAAGAAAAAGACATACCCAAGCTCTGCTGGTAAGGAAAAGAACTAAAATCAAAAATTTGTTTTGTTTTGTTATTTTTTTTAGTTTTTAATGGCGTAGGACTAAAGAAGAGAGGGACCTTCCAGCTTGTTATCAGCACTCAGTTCAAAAGCCAGCATCTCTGATGGCATGGGGGTGCATTAGTGCTTATGGAATGGGCAGCTTGCACATTTGGAAAGGTATCATCAATTCTGAAAGATATATCCAGATTTTAGAGCAGCATACAGTGGGTATAGAAAAGTATCATCCCCCTTCAAGATTATTACATTTTGTTGCTTCGCAGCATGAAATGAAGACAGACATTTTATCCAGCTGTATCTACTCAGTGCAACTTATAACATTCAAAGTGAAAGGTATAGCACCAACATGTATGAAAGAATTATATAAAACATTCAAAAACAGAATCACTGAGTTGGAAAAAGGATCACCCCCTGGTGTCAGTATTTTGTTGAACCACCGTTTGCTTTAATTACAGCCTTTAGTCTGTTAGGATATGTTTCTACTAACTTTGCAGTATTTGTGTGCAAGTGACAACACTAACAAATTCTCCACAAATATGGCTTGTATGGGAGGGGTGCAAGAAAAAAGCTGCTACTCAAGAAAGGCCACAAGCAGTCACCACTGAACTTTGCCAAAACGCACCTTGAAGATTGTGGGGCCACATGGAAAAAAGGGGTTGTGGTCAGATGAGACTAAAATTTAATTCTTTGGCCTCAACATTAAACGATATGTCTGGAATGCTGAATTAAGCCCAAAATACATCACCTCTAGGATATATAAAATCCTTGTGGACGTAGATGATGTAGAACCCCCTGGATATTTATGTAAATGGAAAAGGGAATTAGGAATAAAAATCAACAAAGGGAAGGTATTTTTAACCTAACACACAAGGTAATAAACATGAACACAGTAGAGATGAACTACAAATGCTTGGCGAGATGGTATTTAACACCCAGTATAACCTATAAGCAGCAAGGGGAAAGCTCTCCATGGTGCTGGAGAGGATGTGGAGAAAAGGGCAATATGGAGCACATCTGGTGGAGTTGCCCGATGATACAGGTTTAATGGAGGGAAATAGCGTATTATATCAAGGAAATATGTGGGGTAGATATTCAAGGGGACCCAACGAAATGCTTATTCTACTATTCTGAGCCCATGGCGGAAGTAAATAGGAATAAAGTATTGTACTATTTAACCACTTGAGCTCCAGAGGATTTACCCCCCTTAATGACCAGGCCTCTTTTTGCTACTCGGCGCTGCACTAATTCAACTGATAATTGCGCGGTCATGCAATGCTGCACCCAAACGAAATTTACGTCCTTTTTTTCCCACAAATAGAGCTTTCTTTCGGTGTAATTTGATCACCTGTGCTCTTTTTATTTTTCACGCTATAAACAAAAAAAGGCCAAAAATTTTGAAGAAAAACAATATTTTTTATTTTCAGCTATAAAAAATATATAGTAAACTCAAAGTTGGTTATAAATTTAGGCCAAAATGTATTCTGCTCCATGTTTTTGGTAAAAAAAATCCCATTAAGTGTATATTGATTGCTTTGTGTGGAAGTTATAGCGTCTACAAACTATGGTATAAATACTGCAATTTACGCCATTTTTTTGCTATACAGCGCTGCGCTAGTTTAACGGACAATTGCGCGGTCATGCAATATGGTACATAAATGAAATTTACATCCTTTTTTCCCCACAAATTGAGCTTTCTTTCGGTGGTATTTGATTGCCTGTGCGATTTTTATTTTTTGCGCTATAAAAAAAAAGGCTGACAATTTTGAGGAAAAAAAAAACAATATTTTGGACTTTTTGCTATAAAACATGTCCAGTAAAAAAAAAAATGCAAAAATCAAATTTAGTCATAAATTTCTGCCAAAATGCATTCTGCGACATGTCTTTGCTAAAAAAAAAAACCCAATACATGTAAATTAATTGGTTTACGTGAAAGTTATAGCGTTTACAAATGGCGGGAAAGATAGTGGGATTTTTAGGTTTTTTTTTATACTAATAATGGCGGCGATCAGTGAATTATGGCGGCGATCAGGGACTTATGGCAGGGACCAGCGACTTATGGCGGGACTGCGGCGGACATTTTGACATTGGGGGGTACTGACTTGGGATCACTGACATCCCCAAAAACAGTAATACAGTGATCAGTGCAAAAAAAAAAAAACTGACACTGTACTAATGGCAATGGGGAGGAAGGGGTTAACTTTATTTTGCAGGGAAGGGTTATAGGAGTGAGGGGGAGTGTTTTACTAGGGCGGGGGTGTGTACTGGGCGGGACAAGGCTGATCGAGAAAGAGAAACTGTTCTTTCTCGATCAGCTCATCCTCGAGCTGAGAAGGAAGTGACAGACAGCACAGCTACTGCAGCTGTGCTCTCTGTCACTGTTTGCCGCCGATCGCCGGGACATAGCCGCTAAGGAGCTGACATCTGCGGTGGTGATCCGCGGGACAAATAGGGCGGTGGCGCGCCTCACGCGCGCCCCCTATTTGTTTACAAAACACACGTCTTAAAACGTGGCTTTGCCTGTGAGTGCCGCCCTGCCGCCGTATATGTACAGTGGCTGGGCGGCATGCGGTTAATCAGTGCAGCAAAGGGTTTGATACCAAAATTTTGGTTAGTGGCAGAGGTTCTGAGGGTGGTGGATTGGATAGATAGAATGGAAGGCATTTTCAGAATGGAAGAACTGAGAAGTTTAAAAGAGGATAAGATGGGAATATATAAAAGAATATGGAGTGTTTGGTTAAATTTTAAAACCGCAGAATCTTATACAGAACTAATTAAAGTAAAGGAGGTAGCCTAAGAAATCACGATGAGATTGGTCAGAATAACAAGTTATGGAGAAATGGATACAGATAGAGAAAGATAAGACAATGATGGGGGGATGGGTGGGGGGTGGGAGATGGAGGGGTTATAGAATGTATTTATTCATTTAGGGGAGAAAAGAAAAAAGTATATTTTGGAAGATGGAATGTTTTAATGTTGTTTGTATAAGTATGAAATAAAAAGTTTAAAAAAAAACGATATGTCTGGTGGAAATCCAATCCAGCTCACCATCCAAATAACACCATTCTTACAGTAAAGCATGAAAGGTGTAAATATCCTGTTATGGGGGTTTCTCTGCAGCAGGGGCTGGAACACTTGTCAGGATAGAAGGAAAAATGGATGGGGCAAAATACTGTCACATTCTTGAGGAAAATCTGCTGCTCTCTGCCAGAAAGATGTCAATGGGAAGAAGGTTTACCTTCCAACGTGACAATGACCGAAAGCACACAGGAAAAATGAGCAGTGGTTGAAGGAGAAAAATGTGAATGTTTTTGCATGGTCTAGTCAGAGCCCAGACTAAAACCCCATTGAAAATCTGTGGAATGACTTGAAGACTGCAGTTCACAAACAGTCACCATCAAATATAACTGAACTTGAAAAGCAGTTCTGCAAAGGAGAGCCGGCAAATATTAAAAAGTCCAGATGTGCAAAGTTAGTAGAGACAAATCCCAACAGGACTGAAGGCTGGAATTAAAGCAAAAGGTGGTTCAACAAAATACTGACACAAGGGGGGATCCTTTTAACAACTCAGTTATTCTGTTTTTGATTTTTGTTTTATTTTTTTCTGATATGTTGGTGTTATAGCTTTCACTTGGATATTATAAGTTGCACAGAGTAAATACAGCTGCAGAATACCCCACTGTATGTTCAGGCAAGAAGGATGCTATACTGTGGTAAACACGGCCCTGTCCCATCTTTGAGACGTGTTGCTGCCATCAATAATTTCCTTAAAATGGTACATTTTCATAGTTTAAACATTTGATAGGTTTTCTATTGTGAATAAATTATGGGTTTATGAGATTTGCAAGTCATTGCATTGTAAATTTTACACAGCGTCCCAACTTTTTTGGAATTAAGAATGTGTAATATATTAAAACTCTTGTTTTATTTAGTACTGGAATTTGGATTCTTTGGGTATTGCAGACAGTTTTATTGCCTCAAGTTTCTATATGCCCGTTGTTGAAATCTATTGTATTAGTGATTTTTGTATTTTTTTTTTTATCCAGAATCTTCATACGAAAGCAGACAACAATATAGTACAAGAGAATATGATGACAACCAGGGTAAGATTTTATTTTTGTTCATTTGGTTAAATAATTGTAGAATACAATTGCCAAAAATGTTTACTGCACCACAACTCAGGTGCCATAGATAGGACAGTAGGAATGATCTTGTTTACCTATTCAGTTTCAGGGAGCCCTAGATGGGTCGTGTAAGCTAGTCATTAATTACAGGGCCTTGAAAAAAGTATTCATACCCCTTACAATTTTCCACATTTTGTCATGTTACAACCAAAAACGTAAAAAAAAGTGCCACAGAATTGTGAAGTGGAAGAAAGATGATAAATGGTTTTCAAAATTTATTACAAAGAAATATCTGAAAAGTGTGGCGTGCATTTGTATTTTCTGTTGGATTCAAGTCAGGTGATTGGCTGGGCCATTATAGCAGCTCTATTTTCTTTCTTTAAAACCAATTCAGAGAGTTTCCTTGGCTTTGTGTTTGGGATCATTGTCTTGCTGAAATGTCAACAATCGTTTCATCTTCATCCTAGTAGATGGCAGCAGATTTTTATCAAGACTGTCTTGGTACATTTTTCCATTTATCCTTCCTTCAATGAGATGAAGTTTGCCAGTACTGTATGCTGAAAAACAGCCCCACACCATGATGTTCCAACCGCCAAACTTCACTGTTAGTATGGTGTTTTTGGGGTGATGTGCAGTGCCATTTGACCTCCAAACATGGTATGTATTATGGTATTGAAAGAGTTCAATTTTGGCCTCATCTGACCAGACTGTATTCTCCCAGTATTTCACAGCCTTGTCTAAATGTTGTGCAGCAAACTTTAAATGAGCTTCAGCATGCCTTTTCTTCAGCAATGGAGTCTTGTGTGGAGATTGTGCATACAGGCCATGACGGATGAGTGCATTACTTATTGTTTTCTTTGAAACAATTGTACCTGCTAATTCCAGGTTTTTCTGAAGCTCTCCACTAGTGGTCCTTGACTCTTGGACAACTCTTCTGATAATTATTTTCGCTCCTCTCTCAGAAATCTTGTGAGGAGCACCTGGTCGTGGCCGGGTTATGGTGAAATGATGTTCTTTCCACTTCCAGATTATGGCCCCAACAGCACTCACTGGAGCATTTAGATGATTAGAAATCCTTCTGTAACCAATGCCATCAGTATGTTTTGCAATAATAAGGTTGCAAAAGTCTTAAGAGAGCTCTTAGCTTTTACCCATCATGAAATGTTTCTTGTGTGACACCTTGGTAATGAGACAACTTTTTATAAGCCAACAGTTGAGATTTAATCAGCTGGTATTCATTTGCACTGACAAGGGGCAGGATTGCTTTCTAATTACTGATAGATTTCAGCTGGTGTCTTGGCTTTCCATGACTTTTTGCGCCTCACTTTCTTCATGTGTTCAATACTTTTTCCCTGTGTCATTCCATTTTTATTACACATAACAATTTCTGAACGTATTTGTTTTGGTTTCTTTGTATGTATGGATTGCATATGACGTTATGGACACGTGGTGAAAATTTCATGAGTAGCACCTTTAGAAATATATTTACCTAGAAAAATGGTGACGTGTTCAATACTTATTTTATCCTCTGTATAAAAGATACAAATTCATTTAGACTTCTATTCATTAAAACAATAGGAATTGTATTTTTTAAATCCAAGCAGTGTAAGTACTTGAACTTGACTTGGTATATCAGCTTCTTGCACTTCCTGTATAACAGAACGGGGGGGGGGGGGGCTGCACAAGGAGTCAATCTGCTGTACTGCAGTACTCGTGTGCTAAGAAGGAACATGCTGATAGAAGGAAAGAGCAGAAAGTGAGTCCCATCAGTCTCCTGCTCTTCCTTTCATTGTCAAGACACAAGCTGGGGAGGTACAAGACCTGTAATTACAGCAATAGTCCAAAAAGACATGGATTACGTCATGCCATGAAAGCTGATTCTACTAAAATGGCATAGTGGATATCGCAGCCTGTGGCCACTCCCCACTAATGCATTTCACTCCTGTTGGGTTTAACCAATTGACCTCCGTAAGATTTGACCTCCTTCATGACCAGAGCATTTTTTGCTATTCAGCATTGTGTTACTTTAACTGGCAATTGGTTGGTCATGCAAATGAAATGTATCTAATTTTTTTTCACACAAATAGAGCTTTCTTTTGGTGGTATTTGAACACCACTGGGTTTTTTATTTTTTATTATATAAATGAAAAAAGGCTGTTAATTTTATAAAAATTGGGTGGAGCTACGTCCTCTGATGTCATCACGCGATTTGCCGCTGCCATTTTGTCAGTTGGAAACAATAAGCAAACCCATATGCTTTTAGTACTGTTGGTTTGTAAGTACATTTCTTCTATTAAACATTGCTTTTTCTTAATACTATGCCATGAGGAGCCTTTGTTTCTCTTTTACATGCACCTTAACACCCTGAGTTGGTCTAACGAAGTATAACCTTACGTTATTGACTGAGGAGTCATCTTTTGGTGGAGAAGCCAAATGGTTCCATATTTTCTTTCTCATGTTGGCAAAACCACTATTTTGAAGTACAACCTTTTATGGTGCGAGCTGTGGAGGTGCCGTCAGGTGGAGAAGTTTTTTGGTCCTACTCTTCCATGTGATTGATCATAAACGCTGTGTAGGACCTCATGACCTGTGGTCTTGCTCTCTGGTAAGAGGCTGTGTATGGTGTTGGTGGAGGATCTTTACTGTTTGTGACAACTCCTCACCTTTTTCCCAAATGTGATATATAAAGGACTTTACCATTACCTTAAGGACTTTTTTGTTTTTAATATTTTCCTTTATCTGTATTATTTATGTCAATTATGAGAGATTAAGCACTACATTTTGTATAGTTTTTTTTCAATTTTAGAAAAATAAACTATTTTCTACATTCTGTTATGAAACATATCCGATAAAATAAAAAAATCTAAGTTTAGGCCAAACTGTATTCTGCTACGTCTTTGGTTAAAAAAAAAAAAATCCCAGTAAGTGTATATTAATTGGTTTGTGTGAAAGGTATAGCGTCTGCAAACTATAGTATATATACTGGAATTTATGCAGCCATGACACTATACTAGTAATGTCAGTGATTAGCGACTTATAGTGGGACTGCAATAGTGTGGCGGGCAATCTGCTGCTAACAGACCCTCGCTTGGAGGTACTAACTGATTAACATCAATAGTGACACTAATACAGTTATCAGATATAATACTGTGCACTGTATTAGTCACTTCAATACCAGGCACTTTCACCCCCTTCCTGCCCAGGCCAATTTTCAACTGTCATATCTTGAATGTCATGCATGCAACAGTTTACAAATTCATTTTTTTTTTTTAAACAGACATAGCTTTCTTTTGGTGGTATTTATTCACCACTGGGGTTTTTATTTTTTGCTAAATAAAACAAAAAAAATTGAACATTTTGATAAATGTTTTTCTTAGTTTCTGTTATAAAATTTTACAAGTAATTTTTCTTCACTGATATGCGCCAATGAGGCTACACTGACAGTTACTGATGAGGCTGCATTGATGATGATCAGGGCACTGATTATCAGTGTACACATTTATTAGGCAAGTGAGTATTTTTACCTAATCATCATTTTATGCATATTGTCCAACTGCAAGCTCTATAAACCTGAATGCTAATTGGATTTAAGCTTATCAGGTGATGTGTATTGATGAAGGGTGTGGCCTAAGGAAATCAACACCCTATATCAAGGTTTGCATAATTGTTAAGGCAGCTTCTTTTCCCCAGGCAAAATGGGCCAAAAACGAGATTTAACTGACTCTGAAAAGTCAAAATAGTAAAAAGTCTTTCAGAGGGATGCAGTACTCTTGAAATTGCTAAGATATTGGGGCGTGATCACAAAACCATCAAAAGTTTTGTTGTAAATAGTCAATGGATGCAAGAAACGTGTTGTGAAAAAAAAAAAGCAGCAAATTAACTGCCAAAGATTTGAGAAGAATCAAATGTGAAATTACCAGGAACCCATTATCCTCCAGTGCTGTCATATTCTAGAACTGAAACCTACCTGGAGTGCCCAGAAGTACGAGGTGTTCAGTGCTCAGAGACATGGCCAAGGTAAGGAAGGCTGAAACCCGACCACCACTGAACAAGACAGACAAGTTGAAACGTCAAGACTGGGCCAAGAAATATCTGAAGACAAATTTTCTATGGTTTTATGGACTGATGAGATGAGTGACTCTTGATGGACTAAATGGATGGGCCCGTGGCTGGATCATTAACGGGCACAGAGCTCTACTTCAACTCAGACGCCAACAAGGTGGAGGTGGGGTACTGGTATGGGCTGGTATTATTATGAGCTAGTTGGAACTTTACAGGTTGAAGATGGACTCAAAATCAACTCCCAAACGTACTGCCAGTTTTTAGAAGACATTTTCTTCAAGCAGTGGTTCGGGAAAAAGTCTACATCTTTCAAGAAGACTATGATATTTATACAGGACAATCCTCCATCGCATGCATCGAAGTACTCCACTGTGTGGCTAGGCAGTAAATTCCTTAAAGATGAAAGAATAATGACATGACCCCCTTCCTCATCTGACCTAAACTCTATGGAGAACTTATGGGTCCTTCCTAAACGGGAGATTTACAGTGAAGAAAAACAGTACACCTCTTTGAACAGTGTCTGGGAGGCTGTGGTTGCTGCTGCACAAAAAGTTGATAGTCAACAGATCAAGAAACTAACAATCCATGAATGGAAGGCTTATGACTGTTACTGAAAAGAAGGGTGGCTATATTGGTCACTGATTTGTTTTTGTTTTTTAATTGTCAGAAATGTTTATTTGTAAATTTTGAGTTGTTTATTATTCTCACTTTAACAGATGAAAAAAAAAAAAGTGAGATGGAAAACATTTAATTTGTTACGTAGTTGTAGAATAATTGTGCACACTAATAGCTGCCCAATAATTGTGCACACAGATATTCTTAGAATGCCAAAGCCTCACTTTTACTTTTTTTTTAAAAATTAATGTTTGAGGTTTAATAACATTTTGAATTGACCAAGAGCAAAAATAGATTTGCCTAATAATTGTGAACACAGTGTAAATGCTGTACTCACTGTGTCCCTACAGATCGGCTCTCCTTTCCTCACACGTTGGCTCTGTGTGAGTAAAGGAGAGCCGATAACTGGCAAACCACTGTTTACATTGTGAAAGCTGTGATTGGACACAGCTGATCATATGGTAAAGGGCCGATGTGATTGGCCATTTACCCCCGAGCCCCCTGTAGCCGTCTATCAGCTATAGTGCAGGTGGGAAGTGGGTATTGACACTGGCTGGGAAGGGGATAACAATCAAGGGGTTAACCGTGTGCCTAACAAGTGCAATGTGTGCTGCTTTTACTAACAGATCTGGTTGTTTTTTCTTCCTGCTTTACAAAACTTTGTAAGCACAGGACTCTGTATTCTGATTGGCTACAGGCAATCAGCAGGTCTCAGCCATAAATCATAGCCAGTGACAGCATGGATTAGCAGGGGTCGCCCCTAACCCTGAACAGGCTGGGTCAGATACGTGTACATGATCCAGCTTGCATGTGCCGCCCGCCCGCAGTAAACATACCGTGGGCGGGCGTCAAGCAGTTTATCATAGAGGTCACCTCTACCTCTGATTAAGCCTAATGGGGTGAAACGCATGAGAGAGAAATGGCCACAGTCAGGGACCTCCAGTAAGCCAGTTTTGTGGAATAAACTTTTACTGAGTGATGTCATAAGGGTCTCTTTTTAGACTTTCTCCATACATTAAGAGCAGGGACACTCTCTTGGGTCAGAAACTTGAAATCATCCATAGACCAGAGAGGTGAACAGGGGATTCGAACTCAAGTGTTACTGTACTACAACAAAAGTCAGGTCTCCTGCCCTAATAAAAAGGCCTGTGCTGTGGGGCAGAGCAATATAAATCACAGGAGCAAAATGGACAGAAATACAAATACTTAGTTTGCTTGGAATTCAGCTTTAATGCATACAATTATCTACTAAATAATTCATCATAAAAGTATGAGGGTGGATACACAGAATCCTAAATAAGCAAGGATATCTAACTAAGCATTATTGTCAACAGACGAAATAATCAAGACCTGAATAACATGTTTTACTTATGTTTATACTGTATATAATTTCTGGTAAATTAAAGTTGTGTCGTCCACTACTAAGTCAGTGGCTTCAAAAGATATAAATATGTAAACTAAGATGGATAAGTGGTTAGTACTTCCGCCTGGCAGCACTAGGTTATGGGTTTGAATCCCAACCATGGCACTACCTGCCTGGAGTTTGCATGTTCTCCCTGTGCCTGTGTGAGGTTCCTCCGGGTACTCCATTTCCTCCCACACTCCAAAGACATGCTGATAGGTTAATTTGCTCCTGTCTAAACTGGTTCTAGTACTTATATGTATGAATGTGAGTTAGGGACCTTAGATTGTAAGCTGCTTGAGGGCAGGGACTGATGTGAATGTACAATATATATATACAGTGGGGATCGAAAGTTTGGGTACCCCAGCTAAAAATTTGTATTAATGTGCATAAAGAAGCCAAGGAAAGATGGAAAAATCTCCAAAAGGCATCAAATTACAGATTAGACATTCTTATAATATGTCAACAAAAGTTAGATTTTATTTCCATCATTTACACTTTCAAAATAACAGAAAACAAAAAAATGGCGTCTGCAAAAGTTTGGGCACCCTGCAGAATTTATAGCATGCACTGCCCCCTTTGCAAAGCTGAGACATGCCAGTGTCATGGATTGTTCTCAATCATCGTCTGGGAAGACCACGTGATGTCAATCTCAAAGGTTTTAAATGCCCAGACTCATCTGACCTTGCCCCAACAATCAGCAGCATGGGTTCTTCTAAGCAGTTGTCTAGAAAACTGAAACTTAAAATAGTTGACGCTCACAAAGCTGGAGAAGGCTATAAGAAGATAGCAAAGCGTTTTCAGATGTCAATATCCTCTGTTTGGAATGTAATTAAGAAATGGCAGTCATCAGGAACAGTGGAAGTTAAAGCAAGATCTGGAAGACCAAGAAAAATATCAGACAGAACAGCTCGCAGGATTGTGAGAAAAACAATTCAAAACCCACATTTGACTGCACGATCCCTCCAGAAAGATCTGGCAGACACTGGAGTTGTGGTACACTATTCCACTATTAAGAGATACTTGTACAAATATGGTCTTCATGGAAGAGTCATCAGAAGAAAACCTCTTCTACATCCTCACCACAAAAATCATCGTTTGAACTTTGCAAATGAACATATAGACAAGCCCGATGCGTTTTGGAAACAAGTTCTGTGGACCGATGAGGTTAAAATTGAACTTTTTGGCCGGAATGAGCAAAGGTACGTTTGGAGAAGAAGGGGCATAGAATTTAATGAAAAGAACCTCTGTCCAACTGTTAAGCATGGGGTTGGATCAATCATGCTTTGGGGTTGTGTTGCAGCCAGTGGCACAGGGAACATCTCACGAGTAGAAGGAAAAATGGATTCAATAAAATTTCAGCAAATTTTGGATGGTAACTTGATGCCATCTGTGAAAAAGCTGAAGTTAAAGAGAGGATGGCTTCTACAAATGGATAATGATCCTAAACACACCTCGAAATCCACGGGGAATTACATCAAGAGGCGTAAACTGAAGGTTTTGCCATGGCCTTCACAATCTTCTGACCTCAACATAATTGAAAATCTATGGATAGACCTTAAAAGAGCAGTGCGTGACAGACAGCCCAGAAATCGCAAAGAACTGGAAGACTTTTGTAAGGAAGAATGGGCAAAGATACCTCAAACAAGAATTGAAAGACTCTTGGCTGGCTACAAAAAGCGTTTACAAGCTGTGATACTTGCCAAAGGGGGCAGTACAAGATATTAACTCTGCAGGGTGCCCAAACTTTTGCAGACGCCATTTTTTTGTTTTCGGTTATTTTGAAAGTGTAAATGATGGAAATAAAATCTAACTTTTGTTGACATATTATAAGAATGTCTAATCTGTAATTTGATGCCTTTTGGAGATTTTTCCATCTTTCCTTGGCTTCTTTATGCACATTAATACAAATTTTTAGCTGGGGTGCCCAAACTTTCGATCCCCACTGTATATATACAGTGGGGCAAAAAAAGTATTTAGTCAGCCACCAATTGTGCAAGTTCTCCCACTTAAAAAGATGAGAGAGGCCTGTAATTGGCATCATAGGTAGACCTCAACTATGAGAGACAAAATGAGAAAAAAAAATCCAGACAATCACATTGGCTGATTTGGAAAGAATTTATTTACTCCTCCAAACCCGACGAGTTGTGTTTCTACCAAACAGTTCTATTTTGGTTTCATCTGACCATATGACATTCTCCCAATCCTCTTCTGGATCATCCAAATGCTCTCTAGCAAACTTCAGACGGGCCCGGACATGTACTGGCTTAAGCAGGGGGACACGTCTGGCACTGCAGGATCTGAGTCCCTGCCGGCGTAGTGTGTTACTGATGGTAGCCTTTGTTATGTTGGTCCCAGTTCTCTGCAGGTCATTCACTAGGTCCCCCCGTGTGGTCCTGGGATTTTTGCTCACCGTTCTTGTGATCATTTTGACCCCACGGGGTGAGATCTTGCGTGGAGCCCCAGATCGAGGGAGATTATCAGTGGTCTTGTATGTCTTCCATTTTCTAATTATTGCTCCCACAGTTGATTTGTTCACACCAAGCTGCTTGCCTATTGCAGATTCAGTCTTCCCAGCCTGGTGCAGGTCTACAGTTTTGTTTCTGGTGTCCTTCGACAGCTCTTTGGTCTTCACCATAGTGGAGTTTGGAGTGTGACTGTTTGAGGTTGTGGACAGGTGTCTTTTATACTGATAACAAGTTCAAACAGGTGCCATTGATACAGGTAATGAGTGCAGGACGGAGGAGCCTCTTAAAGAAAAAGGTACAGGTCTGTGAGAGACAGAAATCTTGCTTGTTTGTAGGTGACCAAATACTTATTTTCCACCATAATTTGCAAATAAATTCTTTCCAAATCAGCCAATGTGATTGTCTGGATTTGTTTTCTCATTTTGTCTCTCATAGTTGAGGTCTACCTATGATGCCAATTACAGGCCTCTGTCGTCTTTTTAAGTGGGAGAACTTGCACAATTGGTGGGGACTAAATACTTTTTTGCTCCACTGTATATATATAAAAAACGCTGCGTAAACTGACAGCACTATAAAAGCACCTGTAATAAATACTAATTGTTATACATTATAACAAACAGTTACCATGTATAAGAAAGTTTGCTCAAAACACCCCCTTGAACAATGGTTGTGCACTTATACTGTAACAGTAGTCCTTATCACTCTGACATTGAGCCTGCATGTGAACCTAAGCAGCGCATATTTCTGGCATTTTTGAAGTATTTTGTTTTCCATTTGTAAAGTGTTTTACAAACTATTGCAAGTATTTTTGCACGTGTATCAATATGTTGTACGATTACAGGTACTCCCATTAAAATCTATAGGCCTGATTATGCTCAAATAGCTCATGTACTTATTTGTGTTGAGATACAAGTTACTGAGTTGTCATATGAAGAACCTGGGATCACCAGCCAGCCTCTTTAAAAGTAAGGCCCCTTTCACACAGGCGGGACCAATCAGACCATCCGCTGCTCTCTATGGAGCAGAGTATATAAATGGACATGTGTCCGTTTACACCTGCCTGCATACGATCCGCTAAAAACAGACAGATGGCGGATCAGTTTCCTATCCATCTTGTGGATCGAATGACAATCTGATGTAAATGGACAGGCGGTCCATTTACATCCAACTGTCCATAGAAGAAAGTGGGCTGTGTCAGAGTGGACACAGACCGGTCATCCGCCTTCCCAGCCAGGATCAGCGGACAGATGCCCCATTGACCAGGCAAATCCGCTGGCAGAGTCCGCCCGTGTGTAAGGGGCCTAACCGTAGTCTCTTTTCTTCAAAATTTAAACAAAGAACTTCCTTTAGCAAAAGTAAAACATAAACATTCCATAATTCTGGCAACATAAAAAAAAAACTTGCTGTATCGGTTTTTCTACTTGAGATCTTTGACAAAAGCAGTAACCATCTCAGATTAAATATTTAGCATGGTGTGAGTCTGCTTTTATAGTAGAGCTACCAGGAATACAACTGGACTGGTCAATGCCACCCAAAGTCATATTTGTCTTTTTTTAGGCGCTGGCTAGGCCTTTGCCAAGAGTTTAGCATACATAGTATAATGTAAGCTCCCCCTTCCCCAGGAGGTGGGAAAAAGCCCTGGTCCAGCACAAAATATTCTGCAAGCATACCATTATCTCTACTAAAGAGCACAGAAGAACGGAATTATAGAAAGACTGTGATATAAGCAATTTGCTACACTAGAATTGGATATAAAATGGTCTGCTACCAGCTGATCCGCATGCATCTCCAGCCAAGCAGTGTCTTTTGTTTAATAGAAGATGGTAATGTTTGACATGCATTTGAATACCTTTCACACTGCCAGCGTATGAATACCTTCATTTATAATAAAGAACCGCTACAAAATCCTTTTGTTGTTACCAAAAGAAGAGACCTTTCCATATTGGAGCTGTGGTATAAGACCAGGAGAAATGTATCCAGCAACTCAAACAAAGAAAAAGGAGGTAACCCATTTCTTGAGATTGACAGGCAGCAGAGAATGTATAGATTATGATGAGAAGCTAACATTTGGTATTTGAATGTAAGGTTCTCCAAGCATCCAGAAGACAGGTGGCTTCCGGAAGGGCCTGCAGTTTGGAAGGTCTGAAGATCACAAAAGGGCTTGTTCACATAGCCAGTGCTGCATTGCTCAACTTGGTCTCAATGCAAAGAGAGGCCCAAAATTATTGTTTGTAATGGGGCAATTTTACACAAAAGCCCTGTGTTGGTACTCACTGGAAAGAAAGGACAGGTTGCATTTTTTGCAACAGACTGCAGTTCATGATTGTCCAAATAGTAGGCTACATGCAAACCTCCCAAGTATGTAGCACCGCTCCAGACCTGTGCCTCTCTTGATTGCTGTGAACTCCCAGGATGCCAGCTCAAGAAGCCCATCTGTGCTTCAAATCAACACTGATGAATAGAAAAAAGTTCAATTCTTCCAAAAACTCTTTATTAAATTGTCAAAAGTAGAAATGCATCCATGTCCATATTGTCCTTACCTGGGGGGGGGGGGGGGAGCTCCTCCTTAACCCATTTCACCAGTACTGGATTGACTGCAAGAATAATATGGACATGAATGCAGTTCTACTTTTGCCAACATAATAAAATGATTTTGGAGGAAGTGAACTTTGGAGTACAGCTTTTACTCACCAGGTATGTTTGTCTCCACCTGTGACCTGTACAGCAGCCATGTTCTGTGGGATGTTTGGAGAGAAGACAGCAGGATATAGCCAAGATGAGCAGCAGTGGATAGTTTAATATTGAAGTATTCATCAGCATGTTGCAGAAGCACCTATGTAAGTACGACCAAAGCCAAGGGCTTTACCTAGTTAACATGCTAAAAACTCTGATCTAGCAGTAGGTTGCTTCCAAGATAAATCCAGCATGGGCTGACCTGTCCAGGTCATGGCAGACAGCAACTGGTGAATATGAAACGGTCATGCAGTCGAATGCGAGGTGATATGCTTCATACTTGGTGGTCATGCCCATGCCTCACCGGGTTTTGGTCTAGAGTATTTGGTCTCTTATACTCTATCTTCCATGTTCCCATCCCAAAGGATGCGAAATCGGCCTTACTTCACTGCCAGATTGTGGGGCTGTATGCTCATCAACAGAAGCTAGCCACCTATGTTTCATTGCCGCTAAACAGGTCATTGCCAAAGCATGGAGATGGCCCTCTGACCCTTTCTGTAAGGTCAAACTCACCCTGACCACCTTGATGTTACACGAAAAGATGGCTAGTATTGTTGGTGATTCACATGCTAAATTGCTGAAAATCTGGCGTCCTTGGTGGACTTATGAGTTCCCTACTCCCCGTTGGGCCTAGGGACCCTCTAAATCCCAGCTGTGACCCAAACCTGCAGGAGGTTACCTCTTTCTTTTTCTACTACGTTCCTGGCTTTGCTGCTTTTTTTTTTCCATTTCTTTTCTCTTTTCCTTTGGTTTATTCCTCTGTCCTCTCTCTATTGTTAAATGAAACACTTGTGAATTGTCGTTATTGCCTACTGTTTGTCCTCCCGGGCTTGTCCCTGTGTCATGGAAGCCGCACTGTGGCCTCGGTCACAGGTCGGCATTATACTGATGTTACTGTTTTGAAAATGTTGTGAGCACCGCCTGTTACTTCATCTGTGTCCGTAATGATCTGTACCCCTGCGCGGGCGATCAGTTGTTTTGTATTGATCTGCGTTTCAATAAAACTTTTGACAAATAAACTGTCATGCAGTCAATCATTCAATTTGGTGATGCATTTTAGCTTGGAGATATCTTGTATTTACAGTATGACACTGTTTAACTTTGTATTATCTGCAAATACCAAAATGGTAATACCAGCTTAACCAGAGTGAATTATTTTTCCGAAATTGTTGGTCACTGGCAGTGAAGCAAGTGGTGCATGATGAAATTGCTTTTCAGAGGAATTTCTGCACAAGCGACGTAGCTAATTTCTCCATAAATTTACTACTAGGCCACATTAAATTCCTCTTGGAAGTTCAAGTTGATCTTCGTATGGCCATAAGACTTTTTCTGTATACACCATTCATCTGAAAAAAAAAACAAAAAACTTAAAGCAAAAGTTATTGTAAATTTTCCTGCGGAAGGTAACAGTAAATACTCTTCTTCCTGACAGCTAGTGGGCACATGGCTCTCAACATTGTTCCATATTGCAAGCTCAAGATAGTGATGGAAGCAGTCCTTAAATCACTAGCTAACCTTCTCCAAGACATAGCTATGGAGAATGAAGTTAACGTCACATAATTGCTTTTTGATTGCGTTCTTTGGAGTCATTTGGATAGCTAAGTTCAAGATTCTTCATTTGTTTAACAGTATATGCTGGACCATGCTATGGCACGAAAGTCCTTCTCACCCACAAAGACATATGGGTAAGAGGGCTCAAATGGTCAGGCCGTGTGCTGTATTGAAGAATATTTTGCTCATTATTCTTCAATAGCTGCCCAAGATTTTATGATTGAAGTTGGTGAAATCACTTCTTCTATAAGATCCCACATTAGTGTAGCTGAAATGGTAATTGATGTCAACCACAACCAGAAGGACCAAATTAAAATACTACGTATAGTTGAAGAATTTGTTTCAACTACATGTTGGTGTCACCTTCCTATTCTACTTCTCACCAGTCCCTCTCAAGCAATTTGGAAAATTGCATTGCTACCAGAACAAATTGGCAAATGGGCAATCTCCTTCCTACTTGACTCTGTGGAAGTTGGCATCACCATTTCCACATGTTCCTCTATGTGGTCCTGCATGTGGATTGAATACAGTAGATAGTAGATTTGCCCAAACTGAGTGCAGAATGCACAGATATACAGGCATACCTCGGTTTATGAATTTAATGCTTTCTGCATTTCGTATTGCAAAAAATTTGTAAACCGAAACGCAGTTTCCCATAGGAATGTATTGAAAACCAATTAATCCATTCCGGAGGTCAGAAAAAAAGTAAAAAAAAAAGTCTTATCTGTTCAAAACTCTTTATAAAGTGCACTATAAAGGCACGGGGCCAGTGCTATAAACACTTTGTATTGCGAAAAAAATTCATAAATCGAGGCTTTATTTTCAGTGGATTTTCATTCATAAACCGAAAATTACATTAACCGAGGCGTTCGTAAACCGAGGTACGCCTGTATAGGAATGGCCAGAACAAGCAACCTGCTAAAAAGATGTGTATCTGTCTTTTCAGTCTGTACACTTGATATACACTCGGGAAGTGTGAAAGATAATTACAGAGGGAAGTTACAAGCTCAGAAGAGTGAGCAACAGAGCAGTGCAGGACCATCAACACATTTCAGCCAGCCTAATCTTACCCAACCTTGCTTTGATTTGCATCCGTAAGTAGCCAAATGTTAAAAAGGTTTATGGGCTTTTTACATATTATAAAACATAATTTGATTGCTTTTTAACTTGTGTTTACAGAATCAAACAAAACTTTGGAACGGGGGAGATTCCTGCAAATGTGAATCAGGAACTGGAGAAAGGTGCCACTGAGACAAGACAAAAGAAGCGCACCATAAAGGCCAGAAAGAAGAGCCCCAGAGAAACAATACAACAGAAGATTGCCAGAGAGATAAGACAGAAGAAAAGGGTCATAGAGACAAGACAGAAGAAAGGGGTCATAGAGACAAGACAGAAGAAAGAGGTGTGTGCTGTCAATCCATTCTCAGACTGCTCTGCCTTAGCTACCACAGTGGAAGTACCACAGAAGGCAGACATTGAAGTTGTTGCACCTTCCACCTCCAGAGCAAGGCAGACAAAACGCAGCAGACCCCTAACCAAAAGGCAGTGTAAAGTTGAGCCCATGAGTGCGTTCAAGATGCAGGAGGAGGCAGAGCGGAAACCCGGCTACCACCTGGCCATGTCCCTTGTGCCTCTCCTTGATAAGGTGCCAGAAGAAAAAATGATGGCCTTTCACCATGACCTTTTAAATCTCATTGCTTCTCACTGTGCAGATGCCCCACCTAAACCTTCTCAGGCAGTACCATAGCACCACCTCCAGCCTCAGCTCAGCATTGGAGGCCCTATCCACATTCCCCCTATTACCCCCATCCTCTGCACTCTTTTATAGACTGACATTTTTTAGACTTGTTTTGTAGAGTCTGTTAAGCACTGCTGTAACTCTGTTTGCACTATGGTCTTCTTGTTTTTTTTTTTGGAGACAATCTGCAAAGTTGCTAAACAAGCAATAAAAAAATTTAAAGCTTTGTGTTCCAATCTATCTGTTTTGTCGTCCTTGTCCAATATAGAAGCATCTTCATACATTTTGAGAACGTATAAAACTATGTTATATAGTTGTGTCATGAAGAATGTAGGGGGGTTATCATTGCTGACCTCCAATTTGAGAATGTTAATCTCAACTAAAGCCTAACTAATCTTAGAAATGTTCCCTCCCCTCTTCTAACATCTATATAAAAAAGATGTATATACTTACCATTTTCAGCCTACTCTGGTCCGGTCATGAGATCCATCTTCCCTGTGTCAGCCAGCAGCAGCTGCAGGGGAGAGGAGGGACCGCCAGTGGTTGCACCATGGGAGCCTGTGGGTGAGGTCACCAGCTCCTGGCTTTCTCAGCCGTTTAGGGGTGCTCATGGCAGTCTCCTGCAGCTGCTGGCCAGATCATGTGACCAGACTGGAGCATGCTTCAAATAGGTAGAAAAAAAAATGTTTTTACATAGGTTAGTTGGTATACAGTAGATGTTTAGGGGGTAAAAGGAGAATTTTTAAGACTAGGCTTTAGATGGAATTCTACCTTATTGCTTTATTAGTCTCCAACCTTGTACAGGTAAGGAGAAAAGGAATTTTGACCCTCATTTACAATATGCTTTATGATTCGAAAGCACTAAAGCCAGGCAACGAGCATTTTCAAATGAAGGTCCGCAATAGCATCTTTCTGTATTTTCTTATGACAATCATGCGTTAACATGTATAGTCTAAATTTAAAATTATATATTCATTTCCACATTGAGTTTCAATCATTTCTAGCTTACTCCTAATAACCTGAATGATCTTGAAGATCAAAAACGTACATTTTGAAGAGTCTCGCACATTTACTTCCTTGCATTAAGTGACACGTATTTACTGTGCATTGTGAATATGCACTGCTCGTCAAAGATATCTCATTGGCTTACCAGAACGATATATATACCTAACGGCAGGCTGCTTGAGCAACTGTTGGATGGCACCACAGCAATCAGAAAAAAAAAAAACATATGTTGCCAGCACACCTAAATCTTCTGTGAAAAAGAGCTGCCCTGGACTTATGTTCAGCATGTCGTACAGCATAGGTGCAGCTTTTTGGAACCAGTACATAGGTGCACCGATGCACTACTTGTGTCACACATTTCACAGAGCCTGCTACTTGTATCACACATTTCAGAGACTTCTGAACTACAGAAGTCACAGTGACTCAAGAAACACTCAACATCCTATCTGCTGATGCTTATGGCATTCTTTGTTAATTCCTCCCAAGATTCTCACAATTTTTACACATTTTTCTATTTCAATTTAAATGGAAAAAAAGTGTGAGTCCTGGGTGAAAGTTCTGTGAAACATTTTTAAAACAGACTTTAGAAAATAAGGAAATTAGGAAGGAAGGAGTGCCAGGTATACAGAGGAATATAAGTTTGATGGTAGATTAAAAAGGTATTTACAATAACAAATACATCAAGCCGATGTGTTTCAGGGGAAAGGACTCCCCCTTCTTCAAGGCTGTTGCAGCCAGCTGTTAGAGGGGAAAGGTTCCCAAGGCGGATAGCTATTTGCGAGATTCTGAAGAACACACTTGCAAAATGACAGCTGTGGTTACTGAGACTTTGAATATAAGGGGAAGCTGGGTTCAATTTAAACATCAAATCATCTGCACAAAAAAAACCACAAAGTAAACCCAGCTTCACCTTCTCTACTAAGCCAAATGAACAATAAAGGGACACTAAATGACATGCGTATTCTCCAATAACAATCAATACACATCCACTACTTGATGGCCCTGTAATCTTTTGAAATGGTTTCTTGCTGTTTTCTGCCTTTTTGTAACATCCACTGTGAGCTCCTGAACCTTTTCTTTTCTCCCTCACTTCTGTTCACTTGAAATGAATAGTCAAGGCCACAGTTAGAAATCATGGGGCTCCTTACAGCCCACCTGATGGGGCCCCCAACCCTGCCACTGACCCCACCCCCTGAACCTGCCCATCCGCCTACCTCCAATCTGATAAACAAAAAATGAAGAGGATCCATCCTCCTCTCTTGGCGGATATGAGAGTAGTTGGGTGTAAACAGACAGCAGAGTCCATTTACATTCAACTGCCCAGAGAGCAAAGCTGGCTGTATTTGTGTCCGGTCTGCATAAACTGAGTGGACACGGACTTGTCAACCACCCACTCTGCTGTGATCAGTGGAGGATCAGCGGACAGCTCCCACACTGAGCAAAGTGGAGTCCGCCCTGTGTGATAGGGGCCTAAGGATGCATTTCACTGTCCTTCAGTGATCATTATCATCACAAAGATAGTCGCACACTACACAGTGATTATCATGATGATGATCACTGAAGGACAGTGAAATGCATCCTTAGGCCCCTATCACACAGGGCGGACTCCACTTGGCTGCTGTTTAATTCAGGTAACAGTCAGGGCATGGGGAAAGGTGTGTGTGTGTATGTGTATATGTACTCACTCGGTCATCCAGCACCCAGGGTGAAGATGGCAATCTGTGCCCCCCCCCCACCAACACACAACAGGTGAAGGAGTGGACGGAGCTAATATTGGTGTAATATTGTGACAAGCTGAAATAGTAACAATAGTTGTGGTACACCGCAGTGAACTGAAAGTGATACTAAAGACTTAATTTTTTTTTTTTTTTTTTAAATAACAAACATGTCTATACTTACCTGCTGTGTGCAGTGGTTCTGCACAGAGAAGCCCAGATCCTCCCCCGTAGGCTCTCCTGACCCATCCCTCCTGTCGGGTGCCCCCACAGAAAGCAGCTTGCTATGGGGGTACCCGTTGCTCTGTGTGTCCATTCACACACGGAGCCCCTTCTCGGCCCCTCCCCCTCTCCTCACTGACTGTGATTAGCAGCCACGGGAGCCAATGGCTACTGCTGCTGTCTCAGCCAATGAGAAGAGGGAGTCCCGGGATAGCCAAGACTCCAGTGCACATCACTTGATCGAGAGGGGTCTTAAGTGAGGGCTGGGGAGGATGCTGCAGACAGATTTTTTACCTTCATGCATGGAATGCATGAAGGTAAAACACCCTGAGCATTTACAACCACTTGAAGTGTTTAACCTCTTGCCGCCTGGCCAGTGGCCGTTTGGCAGCCGGCAAAATCCCTCAGCGTTCCGGGTGGACGCCATATGGTGTCCTCCCGGGCATGCGCAGTTTGAGCGCCTGCAGAGCTACGCAGTGGCGCGATCTGTCACCGGCCGTGTACCTCGGACATGGCCGATGACAGATCTGAGTACCGGCCCCGTTGCCGGTAACATGTGACCTGCTGTGACCAATCACAGCAGGTCACATGACAGTTGTATACAATGGATGGCTTCATTCATGCCATCCATTGTATACTAGTGTGTCTAGCTGTGAATGGTCACAGCGATCACGTGCACAGGCTGTGCCAATCACAGCCCAGCTGTGTCATGTGATTAGCCGTGGCCAAATCACAGCTAAGCACAAAAAAAAAAAAAAAAAACCCTGAATGAATCAATGTCATTCAGGTAAATGCTTGCTTATAGCAAAATAATTCTTTGCTATAAGCAAATTGTGTATAAAAAAAAAAAAATACTGATCACTTCCCCAAAGTTGTACAATGTTACTATAGTAACATTGTACTACTTTGGTCATACGGAAATATGAAAAAAAAAATCGTTAAAAAAATGTAATAAAAAAAAATTTAAAAAAAATTATATATATTTTTTTTCATACTGTCACCAGTCAGTGTCCCTGATCACCGCCATGCCAGTTATATGATGACGCTGTACTGCACTGGTGACAGTATGTAACAAAAAAATAGTGAAAATAATTTTTTTAATTTTCCGAAAAATTATGACAAAAAAAATACAACTTCAAAAAACTCGCCATGCCTCTTATGAAATACGTTGGACTGTCTACTTTGCAAAAAGGGGTCATTTGGGGGATATCTGTACTGTCCTGACATTTGGAGGATATCTGTACTGTTCTGACATTCTTGGACCTCAAGAAATTAGATTGGCTGTCAGTACTTCAGGATTGATCAATATTCAGATATATCCTATAGTTTGTGAACTCTATAACTTTCCTACAAACTAAAAAATACATCCTAATTTGGGTTATTTTCACCAAAGACATGTAGCAGAATACATCTTGGCCTAAATTTATTCAAAATTTTCGGTCTTTTTTTGTTAATTTAGCAAAAATAAAAACCTCCGTGGTGATTAAATACCACCAAAAGAAAGCTCTACTTGTGTGAAGAAAATGATAAAATTTTAGTTTGGGTACAATGTTGTATGACCGCGCAATTGTCACTCAAAGTGTGAGAGCGCTGAAACCTGAAAAATGGCCTGGGAGGGAAGGGGGTAAAAGTGCCCGGTATCGAAGTCGTTAAAATTGGTGCATAAATATACGGTTAACAGTGGCAAAGGAAGATGACCCTGTGTTAGTGGTGTCACTGGAAGTAAAAAATGTCCCCACATCAGTGCTGTCTTGTGAAGGAAAAAATGCTACTGTGTGACTGGTGTCAGCCTGAGAAGGACTCGTTGGCATCAACTGTTTGACAGTGGGATGAAGGAGGGGAACTTGTTTTTTTTGGGGTGCATGGAACTAAAGGGCTCTAGGGGAAATCAATGGGAGGAAGGGGGGCTAAAAAGGACTTTAAAGGGCTGATTTGGATGGGTGGCTATCATTGTTCCTACTTGACAAGCAGTGAGGAGGCAATATGGCACTTCCCCACAGCCTGTTTTAAATGCTGACCTACAGTGCCTCAACCATGTTCATTGCATGCACTTGCAGGGTAGTTGTGGTGGACCCCATTCATGGTGACATGCTGCATCTCCTTGTTCAGGTGGGGTGGTCAGGGGTAGTAAAACGTCAGCTCAACTGCCTGTTTGTACCAACCCACCCACCTGTGTGAATGAGTCCCTAAGGGCTTTGTTTACAAGTGTGGCCTCAGATCTGGGCATTCTCCTCCAGGAGTCCACACACTGACTGTCTGTCTGGCACCCTTTCCAACCCAGCTTCTCTTCCAACTATCCAGAACCTCAGTACAATTCACCTCCGTCCTTTAAAGCAGAGCGCCACCCAAAAGGGGAGGAAGTTTCAATTTAAGACCTGGTCCCCTGCTCCCCATTAAGGTTTGGTATCTTTGGGGAGCAGGGGGGGGAAGCGGGTACCTGATTTTGACACATACCCGCTCGCACTTCTGTTGCGAATGCCAAGGCTATCGTAAATGGAAATTGTCCCCCCCTCATTGTAGTCTTCTAGGGCACATGACAGGTCCTAGAAGACTATGGGACCATTCACAGGGCCCAGCGCTGCTCATGTATGTGCAGCAGGAACCCGGCTATGAAGCCACAAGCTCTCAGAGCTGGTTGCCCACACTTAAATTGCCAGGGAGACAGGATGGCCAGTGAAACCGGCTACAGTGAGCACACTGCTGGATCCTAGGACAGGTAAGTGGCTGTTTTTTTTAAAAGTCAGCAGCTACGGTTTTTGTAGCTGCTGACTTTCATTTTTCTTGTTTTTCTTTTTTTTTGGTTTGACTGGAGCTCCACTTTAAGGTAGTCATAGATTATTACTCTTTTTTATTCCTACTATGGCCATGATAAATGACGGCAGTGAATGTGCTGAGCTGCTGGACAGTTAGAAGAGATAAAAAGTAAGCTGGGATGGAAAGGGTGCCAGTGTGTGAACTCCTAGAGAGGAATGCCCAGATCTGGGAGCAGAGGTTGCAGGATGTGAGCAGTGAAGATATATGTGAGAGGGGAGCAGGAAAAAACAGGAGAAAGTGAGGGGGATCAGTGTGATTGTCTGATCTTACCAGGATGGAATAGAGACTTGCAGGACACAGAGGGAGGCAGGGTTGCTAACTGTCAGTAAATTTACAGATAGTTTGTAAAAAAAAATCAGTGATTTTTAACCACTTGCCCTTCAGAGGATTTACCCCCCTTCCTGACCAGGCCATTTTTTGCTATACGGCACTGTGTTACTTTAACTGACAATTGCACAGTCATGCCACATTATGTATGCCACATACATAAATGAAATGTACGTCCTTTTTTCCCCCACTAATTGAGCTTTCTATTGGTGGTATTTGATCGCGTTTCTGCGGTTTTTTATTTTTTGCGCTTTAAAAAAAAATAAAAAGTCCGACAATTTTGAGAAAAAAAAATATTTTTGACTTTTTTATATTAAACATGTCCAGTAAAAAACAAATTTCATCATAAATTTAGGCCAAAATGTACTCTGCTCCTTGTCTTTGCATAAAAAAAAATCCTAATATATGTAAATTAATTGGATTATGTGAAAATTATAGCATTTACAAATGGCGGTATAGATACTGGGATTTTTTTTTCTTTCCAACTAGTAATGGCGGCAATCAGTGACTTTTAGTGGGTCTGCAGCCGGCATTCTGACACGTGGGGGGGAAACTAACTTGGTGTCACTGACATTCCCAGTGACACCAATACATTGATCGGTGCTAAAAAAAAACAGCACTGACACTGTACTAATGGCACTGGGCAGGAAGGGGTTAATGTGAGGGGCGATAAAAGGGTTTACTATGTGTAGGGAGTGTTTTACTAGGGGGTGGTGTCAGTGTACTTCACTGTAAGCACACTGATCGGGATGGCTGTGCTGTGCACAACCATCCCAAGCAGTGTGCCCGAGCTGACAGGGAGGAAGACTGTTTGTAAACAAAACAGTCTTCATCCCCGTCGGTGATTGTCGGTAATTACTGGGCTCCGGCGGGTAATCACCAGCTGGGACCGGGTGATTGACATCCGTGGCTGCGAATGGTGGCGTGGGTAGGGCACGTGTGCTGCTTGCGCGCACCCCCTACCCAGAAATGTAAAATCACTTATACAGTATATATACATGATTTTGCTCACCCGTGCTGCCATGTAGCAGTATATCGGCAGGTAAGCAGTTAAACTGTGTAAATATCAGGGGCTGATAATTTGCCATGCTGTTTTAACTTTTATAAGTGTGAAGCAGTCAAATTACTTGTTATGGGTATTTTCAGTGTTTCCATACTGTGTTTATACTGTTTAAATATTGATGGTCTTAGTTTTTAATGTAATTTTTCAGGTTGTGAGTAAAATATGTGCTCCGTCAATATAATTCCTATGTTTTGTCAGTAAAAAATGCTGCCAGAGGCTGGCAACACTGGAGGGAGGGGAAGTGAAGCTGGAGGTGAAAAGGTACCTCTGTAGCAGGAGAAAGTGAAAATAACCTATCAGGAACAAAGATGGGGTGATGGGAAGGAGCGCAGGTTGATGGGAGCGGAGAGCTCCGTGAAGGAAGAGAGGGATTATTTACTACATTGCAGTCAGTAGCAAAGATAACAGAACGTTACAGCAACTAGCAAAGTCCATCTCAAGCACGAGCTTGAGAGGATGGCTATGTACCTACACAAAATGGGACCATGGAATACAAATGTAGCTTCCCGCTAACAAGAAATTAGATCACAGCAGAAAAAAAAAGGATTTGAAGGCTGAACACAAAAGGTACTTTTTTTTTTTTAGTGAGGAATACATACTTGGTTATAATTGTTTTTAAAACAGAGTTTAGTGTCACTTTGCTAATGAACAAGTCTGTATTCCTCCCATAAAGAATGTTCAGTGACCAGGGTAACTACCAAACACCCTGTGTGTGTGACACCATCTTCCTGCAGTTTGAGGTCGGGCCTCTTAGCATTTCCAGAAGCAGGTCAAAGCACTTAAAGTAAATGGTCATTGTTTATAACTGCAAGAACACATCAACATACACATAAAGATACCTTTGCAAATATTTAGTGTCAATTTACACCACAAAGTTTAAAATAACTGTGAAGCAAAAGCCTGAACATGTACAAAAACTTTGTTAGCATTGCACTCCCCTTTGTATCATCATTAAGATGTAAGTCAAAGTAAAGAACTTTAATCAAGTGACTTTTGAGGTTGTATTACAGGGTCCAAATCCTTTTTCCTTGCCAGCAGAGAATTTACTCAGGAACAAGCCTTCTGGTAATTCCTTCCCTTCAAAATTGCAACCAAACAATGATAATGCCTTTAAGCGTGGGTTCACACTATGGGTCTCATAGGACCACATTCCTGTACAATACACATGTAATTCTGTCCAGCGTGATTTGAGCTCATTCAATTTAAATGGTCTCAAATTGATCCACATGGCACAAAAAACATGCAAGCACCTTTTTTTTGAGCCGCATTGGAGCCATATCTCTTGGCCATTTTGATCCAGGTCAGGCAAACGTACTGTATTTGCAACCTGCTTTGGGGTGTCATTAATTTTGCATTGATACCCACAGCAGATTGCAAAACACAGTGCGGGAAACGCACGGGGATCACAGTGTTTCCCACACTGCATATGTGTGAACTGGGGCTGAAGCAGAACTAAACCCATCAATTTGCTGGGAATGCTGTCACATTTGCTTGTGCTTTCAACTAAATTGTCAAACCATCAAATTGCTGGCGTTATAGCTGATCACATGTGCAGCACCATGGCAACGGCAGATCAAACAAAGGCTGAGATGGCAGCTACTTTGACTGAAAAGGATAAGAAAGTTTAGTTCCTCTTTAAGCGCAGACATCACAAATTACCAATCACCAATGCAAAATCTCTGGAGAGATTACATAGTTACCTAATTACACATAGTTACACATAGCTGTTTGAGTTGAAAAAAAAAATACGTCCATAAATAAACAAAAAACCTCCATATACACAAAACTATACTCACAGATGTTCCAGAGGAAGGCAAAAAAAAACATAAAAGCATGATTCAATTTTCCTTGAGCAGAAGAATAATTTTTAGTTCTGATTCCCCGGGGGACAATCAGAAATTCCCAGGTTCAACATCTGTGGTGTTAATACCTATAAATATTATTATCCAGTGATATTTTGTGCATTTAGGAATGCATCCAGCTCTTTATAAAAAAAAAAAAAAAAAATCTACTGAGCTGGCCAGAACTAGTTATTGAGGGAGTCTATTCCACATTTTCACAGCTCTTACTGTGAAGAAGCCTTTCCAGATTTGGAGGTTACATCTCTTTTCTTCCAGAGTATCCCCTTGTCCTCTGTAATGACTGTTGTCTTATTTCATGAAGAGGACAGATGAGTGTATATTTATAAATGTATTTTCCCACAGCAATTAGTCCAACAGTTCTTTTCCAAAGAGATGCATTTAATCAGCTCAGCTACAATCCATAAAACAGAGGTACAGACAAGGCAGATGACAGGGTACTTAGAACATTCATGCAATCATCAGACACCTTCAGAGAACCCACTTTCTCCTGTCACACTTTCTCCTGACACCACTCAACCAAAAAAACCCTTCTCTATTATACACCTTTTCCCATTCACCAAAGTGTCGAGCAATCTGATTGTTTGGTTTGTGAGCATGTTTGGTCTCAAGTGTTACCTAGGACAGCTGTATGCATAGATTTTAATTAAAAAGTTGAATAGATACTCCTTGTCTTGTTTACGGCAAAACTGCAATCTTTAACATCCTTGTACAAAGTTGGACAGGACACCCATGTTGAAATTCTCTTCACCATAAACAAGTTCACTATGAATATTTAAGCTGCCTTAAACCCATTTACCATATACTTCTCATATTGTTTAAGGGAAAATTGCATGTTTTTACTCTTCTTGCATAGGTAAAGACTCTACCTAAAAAGCGATTCTCATAAACAAGGCCATCATGAATATTTAACCTTTCCAAATCTAATCAGATAAACTTGCATTTTACAATGTTGGTAGATTTGCAAGTAACCTGCTCTGAAACTCCCTGACTCTCCACATTTACCCAAAAACAGATTAACCCAACATAACAAAAGGTAAGGTAATTACCTGGTGCATAAATTAACATAGTAAGGAGTCCTTATTCTATCCTTTTGATATGAAGAAATGCAGTTCATCTGGTCCGCTATGAGTGCCAACTTCACATACAGTGGGGATCGAAAGTTTGGGCACCCCAGCTAAAAATTTGTATTAATGTGCATAAAGAAGCCAAGGAAAGATGGAAAAATCTCCAAAAGGCATCAAATTACAGATTAGACATTCTTATAATATGTCAACAAAAGTTAGATTTTATTTCCATCATTTACACTTTCAAAATAACAGAAAACAAAAAAATGGCGTCTGCAAAAGTTTGGGCACCCTGCAGAATTTATAGGAAGCACTAACTTTTGTTGACATATTATAAGAATGTCTAATCTGTAATTTGATGCCTTTTGGAGATTTTTCCATCTTTCCTTGGCTTCTTTATGCACATTAATACAAATTTTTAGCTGGGGTGCCCAAACTTTCGATCCCCACTGTACATGAATGTATATACTCATGCATCCAGTATTAATTTACCTGCAAGGAAACACGTGCAGTCATCATTGCTTTGCACAAAAATGGATTCACAGGTAAGGATATTGCTGCTAAGATTGCACCTAAATCAACCATTTATGGGATCATCAAGAACTTCAAGGAGAGAGGTTCACCTGTTGTGAGAAGGCTTCAGGGCACCCAAGAAAGTCCAGCAAGCTCCAGGACCGTCTCATAAAGTTGATTCAGCTATGGGATCAGGGCACCACCAATGGCAGCAGCAGGTGTGAGTGCAACTGCATGCACAGTGAAGTGAAGACTGTTGGAGGATAGCCTGGTGTCAAGAAGGGCAGCAAAGAAGCCTCTTCACTCCAGGAAAACCATCAGGGACAGACAGATATTCTGCAAAAGGTACAGGGATTGGACTGCTGAGGACTGGGGTGAAGTCATTTTCTCTGATGAATCCTCTTTCCATTTGTTTGGGGCATCCGGAATAAACCTTGTCTGGAGAAGAAAGGTGAATGCTATCAGTCCTGTGTCATGCCAACAGTGAAGTATCCCGAGACAATTCATGTGTGGGGTCGCTTCTCAGCCAAGGGAGTGGGCTCACTCACAATTCTGCCTAAGAACACAGCCATGAATAAAGAATGATACTAAAACATCCTCCGAGAGCAATTTCTCCCAACCATCCAAGAACAGTTTGGTGACGAACAATGCTTTTTCCAATATGATGGAGCTACTAAGTGATATCTAAGTGGCTTGGGGAACAAAACTTTGAAATTTTGGGTCCATGGCAAAGAAACTCCCGGACCTTAATCCCATTGAGAATTTGTGGTCAATCCTCAAGAGGCGGGTGAAACCCCCCCCCCCCCCACAAATTCTGACAAACTCCAAGCATTGATTATGTAAGAATGTGCTCCCATCAGTCAGGACGTGGCCCAGAAGTTGATTGACAGCATGCCTGGGAGAATTGCAGAGGTCTTGAAAAAGAAGTACTCTTTGCATAAACATAATGTAATTGTCAATAAAAGCCTTGGACACTTATGAAATGCTTGTAATTGTACTTCAGTATACCATAGTAACGTCTGACAAGAAGATCTGAAAACAATGAAGCAGCAGACTGTGCAAATTAACATTTGTGTCATTCTGAAAACTTTTGGCCGGGGCTGTATTATACATGTTGATCATCCTCCCCCACTCCTTTAACCTCCTGTTCTTAAGAGAAAATAAATTCCTCCAATCTTTCCTCATAGCCGAGGATGGTGCAAAGGACCAACTTCAGGATAGTGGGAGGACGATTTTACAATGTTGCCTTTGAAGAATTTTGGGTATCATATTTTTCTTCAATTTTGTGGGTGCACACAGTTTTTTTTAACTCTTGACATATTTGGCCTCTGTTTACTCAGAAACGCAGCTGAGTATTTTCCATGATCATTTCTTTATCTGCACTTTATTACAACAGTTATACAGCTACAGTTATCTTCAAGTGACACCAAAAGTTCACTTTTTTTTCTTTATTTAATAACAAACATGTCTTACTTACCTGCTCTGTGCATTGGTTTTGCATGGAAGAGCCCTGATCCTCCTCGGGTTCCCCACTGGTGCTCCTGACCCCACCCTGATTGCCCCCATAAAAAGCCACTTGCTCTGGGGGCACTTGTGTGTGCTCGCTCCTGAGCCTCCTGTCTGAGACACACAGAGCATGGCTCAACCCTGCCCCCTGCTCATTTCTCACTGGCTGTGATCAACAGCAGCTGGAGCCAATGGCTCCAGCTGCTGTGTCTCAGCCATTGAGGAGGCAGAGACCCAGGAGAGCCTCTGCTCTCGTGCAAATCTCTGGATTGAGATTGTGCTCAGGTAAATGTTTAGTGGGGGTTGTGGAGAAAGCTCTACACTGAAGGTTTTTTACCTTCATGAATAGAATGCATGAAGGTTAAAAAAAAAAACCTTCAGACTTTGGAACCACTTTACTTACTCAACACAGCTTTTTTTTTATATTTTACAACAAATTGGAAGTTCTATTTTGTTAGTGTGCACTTAAAATTTGAGTATTTTTTAAACTGAAAATATAGATTCGACAAACGTTTGTACAATGCAACATAAATAATTGCAACTACCGCCTACCAGAACATAGAGATTGTTTGGGAAAGTTTTAAGTAACGTTCAAGCCAAACATGCATATTTGAATGTGTATGAAGTTGTTTTTTTGTTTGTTTTTGTTTTTTTAAGAACGAGGGGAAAAATACAACACAGTCCATGGAAAAAATGCATGTCAACACACTTGCCTTAACACATGCTTAAAGTGACACTAAGCAATATTCTTAATTTTCAAAAATAATCCATAAACATCCACTACTTAATGGTCCTGAATTCTATTTTTCATGAAATTGTTTCTTAATGTGCTTTTTTGCCTCCTTGTAATATCTTCTGTGAGTTTTGGAACCTCTCTCCTTCTCCTCCTCACTTTGTTTGGGATGAGCAGTGCATGTTAATAGAGGTGATGTGCAAACCTCTATGCACGCTACAAATCCCAAAGTCCATAGTCCATCTGAGAACTGAGAAAGAGGAGGCTTATGCTCTTCCTTACAGTGGGACCTTGGAGAACAAATGTAGTCACCCTCTAACAGGATCACAGCAGCAAAAACTAGTAATCTGGAGATCTAGAGGAGTCTGAGAGCAATAGAAGGGACTTTTTGAAGTTAAAAATACATACTTGAATAGAATATATATTTATAGATTATAAATTTAAACCCCAACAAAAAAGGTCAGTGTAATCTATCAAAAATATAGTAGACAGAGCTGACACCACATGCTTAGGAATCAAGAGGGGTTGATATACTAAAGAAAAACAGACTGTGCGCTTGCAAGTGAAGTTAGTCCTGAGCTAAGTAAATGAGGGGGAGCTCTGCTGACTTCCATCATCCAATCATGTGCAAGCAAAACTGTGCTTGCAGAGTGCATAGTCTGTTTGCCTTTAGTAAATCAACCCCACTGATGTGAAAGAGGAATATAAGAGTACACTATATTTCTGGCAAATCAACAGTGATTTTCCTGTGTTTGCAGTATGTTAGGGATAAAACATTGGGTAGATGTGCATGTATTACAGATGTGTACTAAATATGTTGTTTTCTTTTTAATTTTGCCTTGATATACTGTACACTACTGCAAGCATTGTGGTTTAACCTCCCTGGCGGTATTCCAGTGTAGCTCGGGGTAAAATTTCAGTACCAAAAGCGGTAACCCCGAGCTACACTCAGGCTTACCATGCGGCGTTGTTCAGGGATTCCCTGCAGCGCTTACCTTGTCTTTCGCTCCCGCGATGTGTCCCCTGCAGCGTCCCCGGCCATCTCCTCTGGCATCTGGCTTCCGTGTTCCGGTCCCTGCGGGATGTACGGGGGCCAGAACGGCGGCAAATTTAAACATTTTTAGAAACTGACATTTTCTTAGAAATTAATTTGACATAGTAAAACATTCCTGTATCAAACCATTTCACATACATTTTGTCCCTACTGCTTTGTCCTGTGCCCTGCCTGCATTTTGTCTGTTCTTTCTGCCTGGAAACTTAGAAAAGTCCATGGTGTCCAAAAGCATCCCTTTTGGTCAAAAGCGGTTTAGAACGACTAGAGAACAACGACAGTAAATCAGAACCACTTGCCGAATTGAGTGATAATGATTTGTGGGGAAATTCGTCATCAGACACTGAAAACGATTTTGCGACTTTGCTCAGCGATGTGCGAACTTGGCGCTATATTTCAAATTTCAGTGTTTTTGGTTTGATTATATTATTGAATTAAATGTATTATTATATTATTTTTATGATTATTAAATTACAATTTATGATTTTGTGTTTCAAGTTTTATCCTACCCGGGATGTTTACTAGACTCTTGTTCGGACAGATTTCAGTGAGTTATTCCTAAAAATTACAGCCTACAATAAAAAAAATACATATTTCCATGCAATTGTACCGCTTTGAGCACAGAAATATGGACATAATCATACCGCTAGGGAGGTTAACTTATGTTCATAGACATGTCAGCGGTAGCTTATACTTCCTACGTAAATCTCACAAAAGGGAACAGAAACATATGTTTTTTAATAAACTCCAGTTATACCCTAAATGTTGTATTTTTTCTTTTGTTTTAAATAGATGATTATGAAACATATGAAGAAGAAACTTACACCAAAACCTATCCCCAGCCACAAGCTCACCAGAGGGTAAGTATCTGCTTTACTTTTACAAAAAGAATATTGAAACATAAAAAGACTTCTAGATACAGCAAGCTGTCTTTTATTTCTGTCCCAGGATGAGAACTGTAGCTGATTAGTTCTTACATCTTAAGCAGGAAAAGATAGTTAGTTCAATTTTCTTTCTGCCAGATTCCTTCACCCACACAAGCAAGGTGGATGGAGGAAATCTCCCTCACCCACGACATTATATAGATTATGTATTTCCCACTGCTGTCAGGATACACTGATATGTCTGTGTCCAGGCTCAGACACCTGTCCCTAACCGCAGGTACCCTCTTGGTGTGTGCCATGTGAAATTTTACATTTCTACAAACTAGGGTACTGTATATATACTGGAATTTTTATTTTATTTTTATACTAGTCGGTCTGTCAGTACTTTGTAGATCACCGCTATTTGCATGCACCTGTCGTTCCAGCAGCAAGAATCCACTGATTCTTGCCACTGAGAACTGGCTTATCCAGCATATTTGTCTATTACAGTGATGGTCAACTTGATATGGAAGCCTCAAGTGTGGCCCCCGACATTATCAATGGGCTGCACATAAAGTTCAGTTAATATTCATTATCACAGACAGCAGACACACAACAGGATATAGTGAAAGACTATGTGCAGGATACAAGAGATGATCAGAGATTGTATACATAATACAAGAGATGGTCAGAGACTGCAGACATAATAGAGGAGATGCAGACATTAGACAACCAATTGTCAGAGACTGTGGATATAGTACAGGAGATGGCCAGAGACTGCAGACATACAAGCGATGGTCAGAGACTGTGAACATGCTTCAGAGGACAGTCATACACTGGAGAAACATTACATGACACTGCTGTAATAGGGGAATAGGAAAACACGGGTCAGTATCTGCAGGGGGCCACACAAAAAGTGCCAAAGGGCCACAGGTTGAACACCAAGGGTTTATTACATAGTTTTGGGAAATTAAGATTGTAATGTGTGGTCACTTTAAGCCTTCAGGCTGATCCTTGTGTTCCTATCCAGCCCTTTGCAATCTAGGTGCAGGTTGCACAAAGGGTCAAGTTGAAATGAAGCCTCCTTGTGATGTCATGGATCCACCTTGTCCACTCAGAGAATGCTTTGTATTCACTGAAAAAATTGAAAGGCATTCTCTGAACGGGCAGCATGACTGAACAAGCAGCCTCCTGTGGTTACTTATGCAGAAGTTCAGCCACTTGGCACTGGACCCAGAACTACTGCCATCAGTTTTGCAGCTTACACAGGGATTGATCAGGTATGAGATATGCTGGACCATTGTAACTGCAATAAAGCCCATACCTAAAGCTTTAAAAAAAGATAGTAAACCGCACCTAAGGAAAAAAAAAATGGGCCCCTGGTTGATCTTAGTCATAACGTGGTAGTACTGCATACCGTATACTAGCACCTTATTACAGATTTAACTGAAACCAAATCCCTCCAGCGGCAGGCTGCCACGGGTCACGGTGCTTCCATCTTCACCCGGACTTCCTTCTGGGTTGTGGGGCTTCAACTGTATGAATGGTTGAGCCACAATTACATCACTCCTGCACATGTGCATGGGAGTCATGGCCGCAGCACAGAGCTCTGAAAGAACCGCACAGGTATGCCGGCAGTTCCTTCAGAGCGCATGCGCCTGTGACATCACCAGCTGCTGCAAAAGTAATTATCTCCTAAATGGTGCACATTAAGGAGACATTTACTGTACCTAGTGCATAGTATTAATGGAATTTCTATTTGTACTGAGTTTTTATTATGTACAGTTGTGTTCAAAATAATAGCAGTCAGAAATCACTAACCTGCTCAATCACTGTTTTGGTAGAAATTATATTTCTACATGGCAAATAATTTACTAGCAGGTGTAGTAGAGTAATAGAAATCCAACAGACCCAACAGTCATGACATGCATGCTGCTGATTCTGTGTAATTGAATCACTAATTGAAAGGGGCGTGTTCAAAATAATAGCAGTGTGGAGTTCTATTAGTGAGGTTATTCATTCTTTGAAAAACAGGTGGCAATTATTGCCCTTATTTAAGGAAGGAAGGCAGCAAATGTTGTACATGCTGGTTACAGCGCATTTCTCTCTGGAATTCTGAGGAAAATGGGTCGTTCCAGACATTGTTCAGAAGAACAGCGTACCTTGATTAAAACGTTGATTGGAGAGGGGAAAACATATAAAGAAGTGCAGAAAATGATAGGCTGCTCAGCTAAAATGATCGCAAATGCTTTAAAATGGCAACCAAAACCTGAAAGACGTGGAAGAAAGAAAAAAACTACCATTGGAATGGATAGAAGAATAGCCAAAATGGCGCGGACTCAGCCAACAATCAGCTCCAGGAAGAGCAAAGAAGGTCTAAAGTTACCTGTGAGTACTGTTACAATTAGGTGGACTGATGAAAGCAAGATTGTTCTTTTTGGGTCTAGTGGCCGGAGACAGTTTGTCAGATGACCCCCAAACACTGAATTCAAGCCACAGTACGCTGTGAAGACAGTGAAGCATGGTGGTGCAAGCATCATGATATGGGGATGTTTCTCATACTACGGTGTTGGGCCTATTTATCGCATACCAGGGATCATGGATCAGTTTGAATACATCAGAATACTTGAAGAGGTCATGCTGCCTTATGCTGAAGAGGAAATGCCCTTGAAATGGGTGTTCCAACAAGACAACGACCCCAAACACACCAGTAAACGTGCAACATCTTGGTTCCAGACCAACAAGATTGACGTTATGGAGTGGCCAACCCAATCCCTGGCTCTTAATCCAACAGAAAACTTGTGGGGTGACATCAAAAATGCCGTTTCTGAGGCAAAACCAAGAAATAGAGAAGAACTGTGGAATGTCGTCCAATCATCCTGGGCTGGAATACCTGATCACAGGTGCCAGACGTTGGGTGACTCCATGCAACACAGATGTACAGCAGTTCTCAGAAACAGTGCGACTACAACCAAATATTCATTAAGTGATTCAAAAGAAAACATTTTTCAGTTTATATAGTGAATGTTTGAGTTTGTAAAGAAGAATACAAACACTGCTATTTTTTTTGAACCGTCTAATATTCACTTTTCTTCAATTTGTTAGAGGAACAACACAAATTTGATCTATTTTTCTTCATGTTTTGATTTGGAATAGAATGTGTCGTGTTCCCAATGCATTTGTGTGGATGGAAATAAAAGCTATTAGAAGGATTTTCAGCTTTATTCACTTTTTTCAACACACTGCTATTATTTTGAACACAACTGTATGTATACATTTTGCAAAAACTGTTAAACTAAATGTAAGCATTGCAGTGAACTGAGATTCTGTATTTAGAATTGGAATTACAGACTGTTGAGATATTGATCTGCTTGTTGATCTCTATCATACATTTTGAGTAAAGTATTTGACAGCTGAGAAGAAAAAAAATTATATAGCATATTTAGCTCGTTCACACCACTGAATTACAGTGCTGGAATCCAAAACGCATAAATTAGGTTAGATGGTTTTCAATGGCATAGTTCACACCAGTGCTTGCAGTTTCAGTACATTCAGTTTCCAGGAAAAAAAAAAGTAGAACATGCTCCATTTTTCCTGCATAGAACTGTATTGGAATGCGGTAAAACACATCAAAACCGCACCGAAACATACCGAATGCATCAAAAACGCACCAAACCCCAGAATAGTGAAAAAGAAGAAAACAATCATCTGCAATGCATCTGGAAATGCATTAACCACCTTCCGCCTGCCATATAGTACAATGACGGGCGCAAGGTGGTTCTCTCGTTCTGATAGGATGCCATATGACGTCCTTCCATTCTCACCGCGCATTTGCGGCTCAGGGAGCGCGCAGCGCGGCGATCGCCGGTGCGCTGTGTCCCTCGGACACAGCGGATCACGGAAAGAGCAGTAGATGTCAGCTCGGTCATGTGATCAGCTGTGTCCAATCACAGCTGATCACATGTAAACACGGAAATGCCGGTTATCGGCATTTCTCTCCTCTCGAGCTGTCACGCTGACAGCTCGAGAGAGCCGGTAATCGGCTTTCCGCGGAGGGGACATGTACACTGATCATCAGAAAAATCACTTATTTACAAAATTGTATAACAAAAACTAAGAAAAAACATTTTTTTTTTAATTTTCAGTGGTTTTTGGTTTAAGAAAAAAAAAAGTCCCAAGAGGTGATTAAATACCACCAAAAGAAAGCTCTGTCTCAAAAAAATGATAAAAATTTCATATGGGTACAGTGTTGCATGACCGCGCAATTGTCATTCAAAGTGTGACAGCGCTGAAAGCTGGAAATTGGCCTGGGCAGGAAGGGGGTATAAGTGCCCTGTAGGCTAGTGGTTAAAAACGTACCAGAATGGATCTGATGTGAGTTTTTGTGGTGTGAACTGACCCTTGGGGCTCCTGCACATGGGTTGCCTGAGCCTGTATAGCATAACTCCAGCCATATTTCCTCTGCCCAGGTACAGCGTACAGCCTGTCATTATCATATGTGGCTGTATTAGTGTATAGAGCAGTGCCATCATAAACACAAGTACAAGGTACCAGCGTTTGCAAAAAATATGACATTTTCTATTTTTTATAAACACTCATACTCTGTGCTCATGCTTATGATAGTTACATAGTTAGTCTGGCTGAAAAAAGATAAACGTCCATCTAGTTCAACTGTATAAAAATAAAAGTTATAATCCTATACCCACAATTGATCCAGGGGAAGGCAGAAAAAAAACTCAGCAAAGCACGATCCAATTTGCTCCTATAGGGAAAAAAAATTCCTTCCTGATCCCCCGAGAGGCAATCAGATATTCCCTGGATCAATTTTCCCTATAAATGTTAGTATCCAGTTATATTCTGTGTATCTACGAAACAATCCAGGACTTTTTAAAGCAATCCACTGAGCTGGTCAGAACCAAATCTTGAGGGAGTCTATTCCACATTTTCACAGCTCTTACTGTGAAGAAACATTTCCATATCTGGAGATTAAATCTCTTTTCCTCCAGATGTAAAGAGTGCCCCCTTGTCCTCTGCGATGATCTCAAGGTGAATAACTACACCAAGTTCGTATGAACCACTGATGTATTTATACATGGAGATCATATCCCCCTCTAATCTTTCCTCAGCTGAGCTCCTCCATGTGTCAGTTTAGTTGCCCTTCTCAGTACTTTCTCCAGTTCCCCAATGTTCATTTTGTGAATTGGTGCCCAAAACTGAACTGCATACTGCAGATGAGGTCTTACTAATGATTTGTACCGGGGTAATATGATATCTCTCTCTTTGGAGTCTATACCTCTTTTAATACAAGAGAGGATTTTGCTCGCTTTAAAAACCGCAGCTTGGCATTGCATTCCATTATTAAGCTTGTGATCTACTGGAACTCCCAGATCCTTCTCCACCATTGACCCCCCCAGTTGTACCCCCCCAGCATGTATGATGCATGCATATTCTTAGTCCCCAAGTGCAGAACCTTACATTTATCAACATTAAACCTCATTTGCCACATAGTTGCCCAATTACACAGAGCTTTGAGGTTGGCTTGTAAATTGGAAACATCCTGTAAGGACGTTATTCCACTGCACAGCTCGGTGTCATTTGCAAACACTGAAATGGGATTTCGTATCCCAGACCCTATATAATTTATAAATATATTAAAAAGTAAGGGTCCCAACACTGAACCCTGGGGTACACTACTGATGACCCCAGACCATTCAGAGTATGAATCATTAACCACTACTCTGAATACAATCTTTTAGCCAGTTTTCTAACCATTTACATACAGATTTTGCCAAGCCTGTAGACTTTACGTTACACATTAGCCGTGTGTGGGGAACTGTGTCAAATTCTTTTGCAAAATCCAAGTATACCACATCCACCACCACCCCTCTGTCCAAGTATACCTCGTCCACCGTCACCCCTCTGTCCAAGTATACCACGTCCACAGCCACCCCTCTGTCCAAGTATACCACGTCTACCGCCACCCCTCTGTCCAAGTATACCAAGTCTACCGCCACCCCTCTGTCCAAGTATACCACAGCCACCCCTCTGTCCAAGTATACCACGTCCACCGCCACCCCTCTGTCCAAGTATACCACATCCACCGCCACCCCTCTGTCCAAGTATACCACGTCCACAGCCATCCCTCTGTCCAAGTATACCATGTCCACAGCCACCCCTCTGTCCAAGGTTTTGCTCACCTCCTCATAAAAAGAAATCATATTTTTTTGACAACTTCTGTCTTTCAAGAATCCATGCTGTCTGTTGCTTAAAATATTTTTTTCTAGCAAGAACTCATCTATGTGGTCTTTTAATAAACTCTCCATTATCTTCCAACTATAGAAGTTAAACTAACAGGTCTATAATTACTTGGTAAAGATTTTGATCCCTTTTTCAAATATTGGCACCACATTGGCCTTACGCTAATCCAGTGGTACTATGCCAGTTATTAAAGAGTCCCTAAAAATTAGAAACAATGGCTTTGAAATGACGGAGCTCAATTCTTTAAGGACCCGTGGGTGTATGCCATCCGGTCCAGGGGCTTTATTCACCTTTATACTGTCTAAATATTTCTGGATCATATCACTTGTGAGCCAATGTGAATCATTTGGAGCTGTGTCAATACCGTGCCCATTATGGACAAGAGCTCCCCCATGTTCCTTTGTATACACAGAGCTGAAGAAGGTATTTAATAAATTTGCCTTCTCTTTGTCCCCAGTCACCCACCCACATTATTTTGTAAAGGGCCTACATGCTCGGACTGGACAGTTTTACTATTAATATATTTGAAGAATGTCCTGCGATCTTTTGCAATCTGTCGTTAGTTTTCAATTTTTGCGGCCTTTATTTCCTTTTTGCATATTCTATTATATTCTTTGTAATGTTTAAACGATGATAGCGTTCCTTCATTTTTATATTTTATAAAAGCTCCTTTCTTATTATCTATAGCTTCTTAACTTTGGCCATAAGCCACATAGGTTTGATTTTTAGCCTTTTAAACTTGTTGCCCATGGGAATATATTTTGCAGTGTGTTCACATACAGTCTTTTTGAAGAACTCCCATTTCTGTGTTGTGTTCATCGATGCCAATATTGCCTCCCAGTCTAAGTCTTGGAGAGCAGCTTTCAGCCTTGGAAAATTAGCTCTCTTGAAATTGAGCATTTTTATTTCTCCCGTATGTGCTTGCTGTTTACAGCTAACAATAAATGAAATCATGTTATGGTCACTGCTACCCAGATGTTCTTTTATATGGACATTTGTATTAAGCTCTGCATGGTTTGAGATTACCAGATCCATTCTTAGTTGGGACTTCTATGAACTGTATAATGAAATTGTCCTGTAGTAGGTTTATACATTTTTGCCCTTTAACTGTTCCTGCAGTGCCATTACTCCAGTCAATTTCCGGGTAGTTAAAATCCCTCATTATTATCACTGTCCCAGCCCTTACAGCCCTTTCAATCTGTGCAAAGAGCCGAGGCTCCACCTCCTCATTAACACTGGGCGGCCTTTAACAAACTGCAACAATTACCTTTATAGTACGCACCCCCATGTACGTTCCACCATAGTGCTTCAGCCTCATCACACTCTCCATCAACTAGGTCCTCTTTCACACTCGCTAGTACTGTGGTATAAACAGGTACAGTGGTGCACAGATATTCATGTTAATGACAGGCTGTACGCTGAACCTGGACTGAGGAAATATAGCTGCACTTACACTGAACAGGCTCAGGTGGGCCGTGTGCAAGAGCCATTAATCCGGGAATGCGATTTTGGACACAGAACCTAACTTGAATTTTGATACTTCTGAGTTTACATATTTTACACTGGAAGTATGCACGTGCGCCAATTATTCACTGACAATAAGTGAGATTTTGAGCCCAGAGGCTATGCAGGCATTTTTGTGCTGATCAGAGGAAGTTCAGGGGCTGAGAGCAAAGCAGAGGAGTTGTGAAATGTCTATTCCATAGGTCACCTAGCTCCAAAAGTTGTGAATTACACCTCCCTTTCTTTAAAAATAACCTATTATGAAAAAATACATAATCTGACATTGCTATCCTCTTTTAGAAAAGGTTACTTGCTTGAAAGTCATGTTTTTAACTTTTTTCTGAGTCTCTGGCAGAGAACAAATGAGGAAAGTCAATTCTCAGTACTTTTTTATCTTTAAATATATTATAGGTAATTTACACACATTGTTGAAGCCAGCCAGGCAACTAACATTTTTCAAGTAATTATAAATGTATAATAGGCCAAACTATTACCGTGATATCAAAAAATCCAAAGTGACTAGTGCTCTTGTCCTGTGGTATAGGGATTAGGTGATAGCAGCTGGCATCATTAATAGGGATTCTGTGGAGCACAGGAGGACTTCCCTTTAACATTTTTCAAGGTCTACTGTAGGAGCCCACATGTTCTTCTAATAACAGATTTCCTGTAAAATTGATTATATTTTACTTAACTGCTAGGATATCTAATGCTTTTTAGGACTGTTTTATTAAAATATTTTTAAGTTAACCACTTGCCTACAGGGCCAAATCTGGTACTCCTCACCTACATGTAGAAATAAATATCAATTATATATTTTATTTTATATTTTTAAAGCAGAGACCCTAGAGAATAAAGTGGAATGCAATTTATTTTTTTATGAAATACATTTTAATGCACAAAAACATTGCGTACACCCTTGGAATGCCAACAAACCTACATACTTAAAGTGGTTCTAATGGCTGATGTCCATGAGATCCGAGGCTCTCCGGGAACTCTCACTCCTGATTGGCTGAAACAGCAGTGGGAGCCAGTGGCCCCTGCTGCTGTCAGCCACAGCCAGTGAGCCAATCAGGAGAGGGAAGATGTGGGACCGAGCCACAGCTCTGTGTGTGAATGGATACGTAGAGCTGCGGCTCAGGAGTGCGCCTGCTTGGGTGCCCCCATAGCAAGCTTCACTGGTGGGGGACCTGCAAAGAGGAGGATTCGGGCTGCTCTGTGCAAAACCACTGCACAGAGCAGGTAAGTGTGACATGTTTGTCATTTAAAAAAAAAACAAAAAAACCTTTAGTATCACTTTACAAATCTCCATAGGCGACGCTTTAAAAGCCTTTACAGTTTTAACCAGTTTAGAGTTACACAGGAGGTTGGATGCTAGAATTATTGTTCTCGCTATAGCGTTTTCGGCGATACCTCACATGTGGTGCAAACATCATTTACATATCCATGTGCGGCCTAGGTAAAAATCAGGCTGGTTATACTCAAGTCGATCAATTGGATTGACGTGGGTACAACCAGCCTGTCCGTAGATGGATCGAATCTTGGCCGGTTCAGCAGGGATCGCTTGAGAATCAAACCGTCTATGGCCGGCTTAGGGATGCTAGATTTGGCACGAGCATCAATGATCTCTGGGCACAAAAGGGTTAATCAACTTTATATATCAAAATACCTTAACAATGTAAAACATTCCATGCTTTCATTCAAAGTGTGCTGCCATGCATTTATTATTATTATTATTATACAGGATTTATACAGCGCCAACAGTTTGTTCAGCGCTTTACAATATAACGGGAGACAATACAGCAACAATACAGTTCAATAAAATTGGAGCTTACAATCTAAGATTTAGTAAGTTAAATAAAATAAATCAAAATAAGCACACAAAGCTAAGGTAAAAAAAATACTAGTATATAATAGTATTATTATATTATAATAATAATATAATAATAGGATATTTTGATGCAGGATGCTTCCTTCAGATTTTTTTAAAATTTTGTTAATGATTTGAATAATTCTGCCAGTTACCTTGGTATCTTTTTCATATGAAAACAAATCTTTATTTTTCAGGTAAGAGAAGATCTGCGAGCCAAGTAAGTGATTTGAACAGATTATTCCGATTTGCACAGTACAGCCAAATCCCACATGTATATAGTTTCAATACAGGTGATAAAGAGAAGCCCATCAATTCAAGCTGAGCAGAATGAAAACACAGATGAGCAGTAAAATTAACAAAAACCAATCGTTGGACTTACCGGTAACGGTATTTCTGGGAACCTTCCAGGACGGCACACCTAAGAGATGAGAGGCTCCTCTCTGCCAGAAATACAATCAATTAACAACTGTTATAAGTCCCCACCACTCCCCTTGTCCCTCAGTTTGTCACTAAGTAACTCCCAGAACTGATCCGCAAGGGGAATAATTCCACATAGGTACTCACCACGTATTACAGAAATAGTGCAGCGCTTAAAATGATAGTCCTTGTTCCTGATCAGTAAATGTTCCTCACAATTGGAATAGAAGAAGTCCCCACTCACCAGAACCACACTTGGTGTGTTGCAGAAAGTTAGAATTAATTCCTGGTTTACCTGAAGAAAAGCCTCTGGATCAGCACATGGATGGATATCCCTCTTATGGTCAAGCAGGCACAGGATCATAGAAAATTAGGCTCCGGCACAGAGTTCCCCTTAGGGGATGTGTGGCTGTTGCTCTATAGTAGTAGGAACCTCCCTCTCTGGTTATACTCGGAGCAGTACTGCTTCTGAAAAAAATATGCTCCCCATCCGGGGTCAGAACAAAAGAGTGCCCATAGTGTAGTATGGTTGGAAGAAATTGAACACTTATTCTAAAATCGCAGGATGCATCCACAATGTATCAAAATCAGAATGGCAGATAACAAGAGTACACTGACCGTCCCTGAAAGGAGATGGCCGCCGGAGCTCCACGATGCTCCGACGGCGTGACGTCAACGGTGCGAGCAGGTTCCTCCTTACACGTTACGTGCCACGCACATCATCAGAGGATTGAGCCGGTACCGGAACTCTGTGCCGGAGCCTAAATTTCTATGATCCTGTGCCTGCTTGACCATAAGAGGGATATCCATCCATGTGCTGATCCAGAGGCTTTTCTTCAGGGAAACCAGGAATTAATTCTAACTTTCTGTAACACACCAAGTGTGGTTCTGGTGAGTGGGCACTTCTTCTATTCCAATTGTGAGGAACATTTACTGATCAGGAACAAGGACTATCATTTTAAGCGCTGCACTATTTCTGTGATATTCTATATTGAGGTTTATTTGGTTGCCTTGAGTGCACAGCTGCTGAACTGAATAGCGCTCGCTTTATACTTTGTTTGTTAACTCACCACTTATTGCTTTTAGGAGTTTCCCCCCCCCCCCCTTTAAAGTGATACTAAAGACTTAAATTTAAAAAATAAAAAAATAACAAACATGCTATAATTACCTGCTCTTTGTAGTGGTTTTGCACAGAGCAGCCCAGATGCCTCTTCTCGGGTGCCCCGCCAGTGCTCCTAGACCTTCCCTCCTGCCAGGTGCCCCCACAGCAAGCAGCTTGGTATGGGGGCACCCGAGCAGGCGCTTTCCTAAGCCGCTGCTCTGTGTGTCCATTCACATACGAGCCATGGCTTGGCCCTGCCCCCTCTCTCTTCTCGCTGGCTCCCGCTGCTGTCCAAGACAATGAGGAGAGGAAGTCCCGGAATAGCCAAGACTTCAGTGCACATCGCTGGATTGAGAGGGGGCTTAGGCGAGTATTAGGGGGGGGCTGGGGGGAATGCTGCATAGAAAAAGTTTTTTACCTTCATGCATAGAATGCATGAAGATAAAAAACCTTGAGCCTTTACAACCACTTTAACAGGGTGGGAAGTAGGCCTGAAGTCCTGGAAGGTTCCCAGAAATACCGTTACCGATATGTATAACGGTTGGTTTTCTCCTATCACTTTCCAGGACACCTGAAAGGATAATCATTAACCGCAGGCCTACCTTTGGGTGGGACCACAGCCTGTAGCACCTTCCGGCCAAAGGCTAAGACTTGCTGCAACAGAACTTCAATCTGGTAATGCTTCAAGAAGCTGTCTTGACTGGACCAGGTGGTTGCACTGCAAATCTGTTCCCGGGAGGCCCCTGCTTTTTCTGCCCAGAATATAGTCATGGCCCTGATTGAGAGGAGCTTTTACTTTGGCTAGTGCAGGAATCCCTGAATTCTTGTAAGCTAGGGCAATAATTTTTCTGATCCACCTGGAAACAGAAGCCTTAGAGCAGGGGTGTCAAACTGGCGGCCTTCCAGCTGTTGCAAAACTACAAGTCCCATCATGCCTCTGCCTTTGGGAGTCATGGTTGTAACTGTCAATCTTGCAATGCCTCATGGGACTTGTAGTTTGGAAACAGCTGGAGGGCCACCAGTTTGACACCTGTGACTTAGAGGCTTGGAGTCCCTTCCTTGATCCACAATACAGAATTAACAGATGGTGGATCTCCTAAATTCTTTGGACCTATGCAAATAAGTGAGGAGACACCTCTGGACATCAAGACAATGACATTCTTTTCCTTTGTGTTCCTGGGATTATCACAGAAGGATGGCAAAGTGATCTCCCTTGTCCAATTGATTAAGGAAGCTACCTTTGGCAAATGCATTGGATTTGGCCTGAAGGTGACCCTATCTGGCAGGATCAACAAAAAGAGTCTTTGACTGACAAACTTTGTAGGTCTCCTACTATCCTGGCCTGTGGTGATAGCCAATAAAAAAGACAAATTATAAGGTCAAAAACTTAAAGGGAACCTCCTCTATTGGCTCAAAAGGGTGCTTTTAGAGAATCCATGGCAGAAACCTCTTTTGTGGCGGGGGTAGTTCTCTCCCTGGCCACCAAAAATTGCTTAACTAAAAGGTTCTTTAGCTAAACTAGCATCAAGGAATACTGTAAGTGCTGCAATCTGCTAACTGCCACCCCTCTTTCTACACCATCCTGGAGAAATTCCAGGATTTTTGGAACAGAGGTAGAAGTCACCCGTTTCTGTTTGCACCATGAACAAAAAGGTTTTCCATACTTTTGAGTTAATTTTCCTAGTCAGCCGTATGATTCGCTCTGGAGATACTGAAAAGAGCCTACTCACCTTCCTGTTCTTTCCATCGGCAAAATGGTAATTTTCTGGGCTGCTGTACTCCCAATCCCCGTTTGATTGGCTGGTGACTGAGGAAGTCCGCTTCCTGGTTGTTTGTCCCTTTTATATGAACTGCCACTAGGAAAAGCACTTTCTCTTCGGCCCGAGCCCAGGATCTCCTTGGATAGGTCTAGGAGATGTCCGGATCTGGTTCCTGACAATTCAGGTAAGCCACTGTGGTGGTGGTATTGTCGGAGCTGACTTGAACCTTCCTGCCCGAGATACAGTTCTCAAAGGCCTTCAAAGTTTCTCCTACCACTTTGAGTTCTCTGGAGTTCGACGAAGTCTGAGCTATTGCCTTGTCCCAGGAACCCTGTGCTTTCGCTTCCCCCAGGTAAGCACCCCACCCGCAGGAGCTTTCAACTCGGACAACTTTCATGGGTTCCCACTGGCTGCCTTCTTGTAGATTGCTGGGGGTTATCCACCACTCTAGGAGGATTGAACCTGTGGAGCGAGGACTAACTTATTTTCCAGGGATTCTTTCTTCTTGTCCTAGCAGGAAAGAAGGAAGAACTGCAGGTCTCTTGAGTGGAATTGTGCCCACACAATGGCCAGGATGGCAGCCGACATCAGTCCCAGCACCCTTATGACCTCCCTTGGGGAGTTTGAGGGTGTCTTTATCAGACCTCCCACTGACAGGACTATCTTGTGCACCTTGTTGGTAGGAAGAGTTTTTGAACTCTTGTGTCCATGACATAACCTAAAAAGGTTTTGATATGCTCTGGCTCCAGTGCCGATTTTTCCACACTGACTATCCAGACCCAATGACGCCAGGGCAGTGATCACCTTCCCTGTATCTGCCTTCACTTGGACAGCAGAGGGACCAAATATTGGAAGATCATCTAAATAGAGAATCAGGGTTAGAGGCACAGGAGAGCCACTACTTCGGCTTGAGGTTTTGTAAAAACCCTTGGACTGGCTGCTAGCCCAAAAGGAAGAGCCCTGAACTGCCAATGGACTATTTTTTCCCCGATTACTATCGCAAATATGCCAGATGTTCCAGGTGAATTCGGACATGTAATCAGGCATCCTTGAGGTCCAATGTTGTCATAAATGCCTCTTTCAGGAGATTTTTTTTGCGCAGTAAATACTCTCCATGGAAAACCTATTTTACTCCAAGAATTTGTTTAGGTTCCTGAGATTTATAATTAAGTTGTACTTTCCTGAGGGTTTGCAAACAAATACGTGGGAGTAAAATCCCTGTAATTGTTGACTTTTTGGTACAGGCACTACTACCTGCCGCTCCGCCAGCTCCTGAACTCTTCCAGGAGAGCTTCCTTTTTCAAAGCATCCCAGGGAGGATGAATTAGGGTGATCATCTGTGAGGGCCTTGACGAGAACTCCAGGCAGTAGCCCTCTTGTACTACCTGACAGATGTAAGCGCTGTCTGAAACTCTCTCTCACTGGGAGGAAAAATGTGACAGGTGACCCCCTACCCTGATCCTGGTGTCACTTAGTTTTAGTGCTGGCGCCCAGAGAGGAAAACAGCTAATTACTTCTTTGCCGTCTCCTACCATTGGCCCACTTCTTACAGGGTTACTTTTTGGCTCTTTGCTGGTTCTGCCCCTTGGGGGCCACGAAAAAAAACCTCTTATAGTTTTCCCTCCTGGGCTTCACCAGAAATTTCCTCCTCTTCTGAGAGGACCTGGACAACACATTGTCCAGACCTGGCCCAAACAACAGGGAGCCTTGAAAGGGGAGACCACACAGTTTACCTTTTGATTTGATGTCACCCTCCCATGCTTTTACCGAAATAGCTCTTCTAGCTGAGTTAATAAAAAGAGCTGCTTGCTGTGGGGGCACCCAACAGGAGGGAGGGGCCAGAAGAGCCTGTAGGGGACCCGAGAAGAGGAGGATCTGGGCTGCTCTGTGCAAAGCCACTGAAGAGAGCAGGTAAGTATGATGTGTTTGTTATTCAAAAACTGTTATTTATAAAAAAAAGTAAGCCTTTAATATCACTTTAAATCATTTTTCCTCTTCCTCCTCTTTAAAGGGGAACCTCCTTTTCCAAGTCTTAGGTCTGACTATTTTCCTCTCAGGGTCATTCCATTCCTGTAGGATTAAATCCTTTAGGGATTGGTGAAAGGGGAGTACCCTAGCATGAGCCTTGACTAGTCCTCGATACATTTTGTCCTGAGCTGAGGCTTCTCTGGGGGTCTCAGGGATCTCTCCGGTAGCGTGAACCACCTGAAGGAGACCCTCCAAATTTTCCAGAACAAAAAGATGATGGCCTGGCTTCACCTCCTCACTTGCATCACTGCCCAGATTTAGATCCACATCCTCACCAGAGTTTTGGTCTGACTTGGGCTGACATTCTAGTTCTCCTTTACTCTCCTCCTTCCTAGCTTGGGCCAGAGGAAGTGTCTGAGAGGATAGGAGGAATACACTCGGGCCCCCTCTGGAGTTAAGGCTTTCCTGTGAGGACTGGCCTTCCTTAGGGGTTAGCTCCTCTGGGCCTGGGTCCTGTGGCTGTGCCACTGAAGCATGAAAAGACTGGATCGTGGCTACCATCTCATCCTGCAAAGATGCTAGGAAATTTTTCAACAAGCCTGAGGCCTCTTTCCCTGCCAGTTTGTTAATGTATCTATAATAAAATGGTTTGGGGTGAGACTTAGGTAACATCTCCCCACAATACCACATTATCTAGAGGAGCTAGAGCCCGCAGGTGCAGAAGGCAGTCTATCAGGGGCCTCCTGGGTTCCGCTCAAGAATTCTGAAAGAGAGAAGAGGAACACCAGCCACTAGTCACTCTTCCCCTCCCCAACTATCAGCCTTTAACACCAAGTAAAAAGCGGAGGGGGGGGGGGGGGGATTGGGGTACCCGTCCGGTCTGACTAAACTGACCTATCTGGGTCAATTTGGGCCCCAAGCTTCCCCTCCCCCCCAAGATAAGCACCCACCGAGCCCCGACTTGGTTTTGCCTGCAGTCACCGGTGCTGCCATCCCTTCCTCCTATTCCATGAGGTGGTTCAGCCCAGTCTCTGCTGCTAATGCCAGAACTCCTGGTAAGCCAGCAGACCACTCTCCGCCGCCCTGCTGTCTCTCCTACACTCCGGTGTCCCTCAGCCTCCTCCCTCACTGCTACCTTGTAAACCGCTGAGCGCTAGTAACCATGTGGGGAAGAGAGACAGACAGCAGACAGGCGGCAAATTGAAACACTACTGCAGCGGTTCACACTCCCCTGTGTTTGGAGCGCTGGTGCCATTCTGGTGCAACCTGTGAGAAGGACAAGCCTGCCAAGTTAGTTCAGCCTTCCCCGACTTCCCTATGCCTGCCCCACAGTGGTACCATCCAACCTTCCATGGTCTCCTGGTCACAAGAAAACAACAAACTTTCTGTTGCAGGGAGAAACACTATCAGTACTGAGGGTCAAGGGGAAGGGTGAGGACTTAGAACAGTTGTAAATGGATTGTGTTTCCGGAAGGGAGGAGCCTCTCATCTCTCAGGTATGCCATTCTGGAAGGTGACAGGAGAAATAAACATTTAAAGTTACATTTCTTTTTTTCTTGTAAAGTCTACCAGTCTTTAGGTACATATGGTACTTGTATTGTACATGTATTAGTTTTCTTTAGGCTTCCCCCCCCCCCCCCCCTTTATTTTCACCTAGTGATCCTGTCAGTAGCACACATTCTTTCCTAGGGTGGCAATGCTCACTCTCTATTCTGTATTTATGGAGAAGCAGTGTTGTCACCCTATGACAAAATGTGTGTCGTCCAGAATGCATTACAGGATAGGTTCACCTTTGGAGCATGTTACATGTTCCAGCATCTGCAGCTTCTACCCCAAATCACACCCCACCCTGTGACAGTGGGCGGGGGATCCTTTCCCCGCACCAGCAATCACTATTTGAAAACAGTGCAACCGTGCTGGGCCTACATAAGCCCCATCGTCCATTCACAGTTTTTTGTGAATGGATAGACTACAAGTACTGTCAGCCATTGCAGTTGACAGCTTTAGTTCTCAATGAACTATGAGGGTGCTGATGAGTACTCTGATAGTTCATTGATCTTCCTGCTCTCAGGTAACTGCCTGCCCATATGTGGTAAGGGCAAACAGCTATCCTGAGAGTCTGCAGGAGCCTGAGATCACGGATGCAATGCTCTGCAGGCTTCTTAGAAAAAAATTAATAAATAAATGCACTTTTTTTTTTACCTGCAAAAAAAAAAATAAAATGTGCGATTATTTTTTTTTCCCCCCAAAAGGTGAGCTTATCCTTTAAGGTAAACAACCTTTTGACTTTAGAACCACTGTAAATGTAATCTGACTTACCTTGTATGTTAGCCTCCTATTTTATCATTTACATTTATCTATCCCAGTTCTAGAAGTAAGGAAAACACGTACCAGAACATCTCCCAAATGCGTTATCAGACCTCCTACTCACAGGGAGTGGAACCTCGCAAGCCCATCCGTCCAAAAGCAATGGAAGAAGAACCCAAGCAACCACCCAGACGATTCCTTCCACTATGGCTGCAGCTTCTTCTACTTCTCCTGTTTACTGGATTTCTGGTGTACCTTTACTTCCAGGAGACCGATCAGAACCCTTTCAAATTATTGAAAGGAAGCCTGTATCCAAGTGAGAATGATGCTCACAGTGCAGATTGATTCACTATTTCACTATGTGAGAAGCTGTATAGGTCGCTTTTTTGCCCTTTAAATGGTTTTCCCTATCATGTCATCTAAATATTGACATGCTCTAACAGAGGCTGGGTCCGCACCTTTGCTTTTTTGCTTGATGCATTTTCAATTGAAATCAGCGGAACATCAGCTCAGCGTAAATGTGTCATGATGCCCATCGATAAGAATTATGACGCGTGTCGGCATTCAGTACACACATGGAAACTGCTCACGGATGCATGTTAACGCGTTGACATGCATTTCCATTGATTTCAATTGAAGACACATAGGTGGGACTCCAGCCTATGATCCCACTGCCCTGGATTTATGTCTTAAAGATCTGATCTTCCTTTGTTTCATCAGAGAACGATATAAAATCTCACAACTTTATTAAAGTGTATCTAAACCCAAAAACAAAAGTAACATGTCACAGTTTACCAGCAGATGTGGTAGTTGCATTTTTGTAAATTACCCATTTTTTTATAACCTGCTGATCCTGCCAGTAACTCACTTCCTGTCCAAGGGTGACAAAGTTCACCCATTGCATTGTATCTATGGAGGAACAGCATTGTCACCCTAGCCTGCTTGTCTGATTTGGTGTATGAACACCTCCTCTCCTCATCTCTGTTACATATTGGGTAGCGTTTTGTAGCTCACAGAGGATAGTAGATAACATTGTTCAGTGCACAGAAAGGACACTGGATTTCTAGCAGGATCAATAGGTATTTTCTGCACTTGCAGAAAATGTACTTGGCCTACTTAGAAAACTAATGCAGCCACCGCATTTAAGGACTGGTAAGCTGCAATATATTATATATTTTGCTCTTGGGCTTAGATATGCTTTAAATTGTCTCTCCGCTAGCTACCAAATATTTTGATAAGTGTGTCTGCTAAAAAAACTCAGTTGGGCTTTTATGTAGATCCCTCTGGGATAAAGTGGAAATTTTGCCTGCAGCAGGCATTCATAGACCGTCTCGGGATAAAGGTTATTGGTCATATTGGGTTTGTCAGCCAATTACCTATAGTTTCCCCCGGCAAGTGAGAGGGCCCAGAGATGTCTATATAGCATTGTACACTCCTAGAAGATGAGCCCGCATGTCTTTATACCAGCTGGATTATGCAGAAGTCAAGTGCTTTGCTGAGATCCATTGGCAAGGGGGTGCGTTCATTTTTATCATTTAGTAAGCACAGTTTTGCACGCCAGCTTCTATTAAAGAAAAATAAAACAGTCCTTAGCAAAAATAGCAACACAATTCCACATCAGCACTGCTGGTCCTAATACTTTATGCCCTTTCATAAAATGTATTATCCCTTTTCTAAGCTATCAGAATTTTATACTCCCAATGGAGCATGATGGCCTTGTTGGGGAAGCAGTGCTGTACAGAAATGTTTAAAGTTTACCAATAAGTATAGATTTTAAAAAAAGCGGCGGGGGGGCGAGTGTAAATAAGAAGGAGGTGTGATTACATTTATATAAATCCAGAACTATGTAAGAAATGTGCAGAAAAAAAAATTAGTGGTGCACCCCGAAATGAAATTTCTGGACAGTTTTTTTTTAAAAATGTATTTTTTATATACAAAAATTGTACTATATTCAAATTTTTAATGAGTATCATGGATTTAAATGAATATGAATTTAAAAAATAATATGCATTAACGTAAAATAATTTTTATTGAGAGTAAGACACAAAAAACGTGGACAGAAAATAAAAACTTAAATAGGAGGCATTTGTGCATTGATGTCAATAAGGAGCGTTTTGGCATTGAAGTCAACAGGGGTGTTTTTGCATTGAAGTCAATGGGATGCAATTTTGCATTGAAGTCAATAGAAGGCAATTTTGCATTGAAGTCAATGGGATGTGATATTGGATTGAAGTCAATTATCATTATCAGCACCTTTTTTATTCTATCGGCAAAATGCAGATAACCCAATTTTCGGCCGATCATTTTCGGCAGCCAATGTATCGGTGCATTGTTAGAAAAAATCATTACCTTTCAGGGCAGACCTTGCAGTATTTAGTTCTTAACCAGAGTGTAAATATCATGACAGCATGGATTGTGGCTCCATCCTTGTACCCCTTAGAATTGTTACTCATACAACATAATTCCTTTTACAGGCAATCACCTTTTTTTTTTCTCTATCCTCACCATAGACTAATTTAGTCAGCATTTCTTCCTTTTACCAAGATGATTTTGTGTGGCTTGCCAACCTGGTTCTTCATCTTTCCTCTAAAAGGACCATTTGGTGAACAGGCCAATTCTTGTGCTCTTGGGGGCCATCGTTTTTTGTTGTTTAAGATAATAGTCTCTCCTAATGCTTCCTTTAATCTTTTATATACAGGACAACAGATCCTCTCTGTCTTTGGCTCTGTTGCTGGACATGGCTACTGGAACACTTGGCCCTTTGTCAAGAGTATAAAAAGAGAATGTCTAGACCAATAAATAGTCCAAAAGTCCAATCATTCAGCATTTGTAGTGTCATTCATTTTAAAAATGCATTTTAAGGGTTCTTGTTCCCACTTCATTAGGGCTTGAGCCATGCAGAACACTAGGAGAACCGGAGGAGTAAAAATTGGGGAATCCTGGGGGATTCTGAAAAGAGTTATACAATGCAACTAGGCAGAAGGCCTGCTCCAGTATGGCAAATGGAAAAAAAGGAAATAATACAGATTATAGTTAACTGGGCCTTTGGGTTAGAAGAGCAGAACCACAACCCACTGTATGCTGTCATTAACCATTTGCCGCCCGCCCTATGGCCTAATGGCGGGCGGCAAATGTCATCAGCGTTCCAGGTGTACGCCATATGGCGTCCTCCCGCACATGCGCAGATTGCGCTCCTGCAGAGCGGCGCGATCTGTCACCGGCCGTGTACCTCGGACACGGCTGATGACAGATCTGAGTATCGGCCCCGTTGCCGGTACCATGTGACCTGCTGTGACCAATCACAGCAGGTCACATGACAGTTGTATACAATGGATGGCTTCATTCATGCCATCCATTGTATACTAGTGTCTAGCTGTGAATGGTCACAGCAGGTCACATGCACATTTCATGTGATTAGCTGTGGCCAAATCACAGCTAAGCACAAAAAAAAAAAAAAACCCTGAATGAATCGATGTCATTCAGGTAAATGCTTGCTTATAACAAAGTAATTCTTTGCTATAAGCAAATTGTACATAAAAAAAAAATACTGATCACTTCCCCAAAGTAGTACAATGTTACTATGGTAAAATTGTACTACTTTGGTCATAGTGAAATATGAAAAAAAAATCTTAAAAAAAATAAAAACAATTTCATAAAAATAATAAAAAAAAGAAAAAAAATATATATAATTTTTTTTTTTTTCATACTGTCACCAGTCAGTGTCCCTGATCACCACCATGCCAGTTATATGATGGCGCTGCACTGCACTGGTGACAATATGTAAAAAAAAAATAGTGAAACTAATTTTTTTAATTTTCCGAAAAATTATGACAAAAAAAATACAACTTCAAAAAAACTCGCCATGCCTCTTATGAAGTACGTCGGACTGTCTACTCTGCAAAAAGGGGTCATTTGGGGATATCTGTACTATTCTGACATTCTTGGACCTCAAGAAATTAGATTGGCTGTCAGTACTTCAGGATTGATCAATATTCAGATCTATACCATAGTTTGTGAACTCTATAACTTTCCTACAAACTAAAAAATACATCCTAATTTGGGTTATTTTCACCAAAGACATGTAGCAGAATACATCTCGGCCTAAATTTATGAAGAACAATTATTTATTTGCAAACTTTTATAACAGAAACAAAGAAAAACTTTTTTTTTTTCAAAATTTTTGATCTTTTTTTGTTAATTTAGCAAAAAATAAAAACCCCGGTGGTGATTAAATACCACCAAAAGAAAGCTCTAGTTGTGTGAAGAAAATGATCAAATTTTAGTTTGGGTACAATGTTGTATGACCGCGCAATTGTCATTCAAAGTGTGAGAGCGCTGAAACCTGAAAACTGGCCTGGGCAGGAAGGTGTAAAGTTGCCCGGTATTGAATTGGTTAAAGTGGAACATTATCCATAACAACTTGATAAAAAAAAAAATCATGTTCTTTAGCAAGGAGCCTACATTCCACAAGAATAATTATGCTACCAAAATCAGTGTGTGCTGCAAATTGCCTCCGGCATTGTTCCTGTTTCTTCTTGCTGCAGACTGTCAATTTGCAATAGCCCAGAGCCCCTAAGCAGCAGTAAATCTTTTAGACTGTCAGCAGATCAGCCTCTACATTTTCAGCAGTGCCAAAAAATATAGAGCAACTGAGCACGTGCAGAACAGGGTGAGACAATGTATTTCTGGATTTTATACAGAATAGGCACTTATTTTTAATGTTTTACATAACTACACCTGCAAAATGGGCCAGCCTGAAGTGATCTAGCAGGCCTTAATTTTCTGGCTAAAGTTCCACTTTAAGATACTTCAGGAAAAGAAAATGTTAGGTAAGTTTTGAATTTTCTATTCTCTATATACTTTTGTGTTAAAGCCCAACTCCAGGTTTCATTTCTAATTAAATAGTTTGTTTTTGGCCAAGTTGGCCCGATCAAACTATTTCTATTACATGCGCCCACTGTCAGCGCTGCTTGGACTGTATGTAGCATCAGTTACATACAGTATACAGAGCTGTGTTCTGGCAGCGGTACCGGCATTTCCTGTCCCATTCCCAGAGCAAAATCAAGTGGGGTTAGCCACTTACAGGAAGCTGTGCAGGTTGTACACAAATCTCTGGTTAACTCATGAATCCCTGTACCCCCTTTCATTACTAAAGAGATGGCATTAACCAGCTGCAATAATCACTAAACCAAACCAAAAGAATTGCCTAAAAACGCTGCACCATCAAAATGTATAATATTACAGTAGCATCAATTTAACAATGACCTTTTTAAACTGCAAAAAAACCCCAGTGACTCAACATCCAACAAACCATAAATTCATATATTACACACTGAAAGAAATCGTATTCCCTATTGATGATGACGTAGGACAGCCTCAGATTTCAAAGCAAGCAAAAACAAAAATTTGCACATACACTGTGATTAAGAAATACAACTATATGTAAATGGAATAACAATGAATAAGGAAAACCCCTTCATACCTGGGGGCTCTATTCACTAAAGCATATCGTATGAGGAGTTTATGTGATCCAACACATTTTTCCCCAAATATGTCACGAGATAATGAAAATGTCAGTTTACTATCCCTTTATGTGGTATTTACCTTAAAAAGCAAAAACGCTCAGTAAATACTTCATATAACAGTGTTAAAGCCAACTTAAAGGAAATAAGTGCAGAGTTAAATAAGTAGTGGTCCAGGCATGAGGTATTTAAGGAATGTAAAAACAGAATAGCCAATTTGGAGTAGTCTCTACCTTTTTTGGACCAGTTCTCTTGACAGTAATGCATAGAAACCTAAATCTGGAACAACACAGAATCATTGGGTTGATTTACATAGTCACCTAGTTAATCTGGTTGAAAAGAAGACACTAGATCAACCAAAAAATAAAAAACCAACACACACACATATAAAATCTCCATATACACAATCCTATACCCACAGTTGATCCAGAGGAAGCAAAGAAAAAAAAAAACCCAGTAAAGCATGATCCAATTTACTCCTGCATGAGAAAAAAAATCCTTCCAAATCCCCCGAGAGGCAATCGTATATCCCCTGGATCGACTTTACCTATCAATGTTAGTATCCAGTTATATTCTGTGTATCTAGGAAAGAGCCCAGGACTTTTTTAAAGAAATCCACTGAGGTGGCCAGAACCAACTCTTGAGGGAGTCTATTCCACATTTTCACAGCTCTCACTGTGAAGAAACCTTTCCGTGTTTGGAGATTACATTTCTTTCCTCCAGACGTAAAGAGTGCCCCCTTGTCCTCTGTGATGACCTCAGAGTGAATAACTCTACACAGAGTTCACTATATGAACCACTGATGTATTTATACATGGAGATCATACCCCCCCCTTATGTATTCTACATGGAGATCATATCCCCCCTTATGTATTCTACATGGAGATCATATCCCCCCTTATGTATTCTACATGGAGATCATATCCCCCCTTATGTATTCTACATGGAGATCATATCCCCCTTATGTATTCTACATGGAGATCATATCCCCCCTTATGTATTATACATGGAGATCATATCCCCCCTTATGTATTATACATGGAGATCATATCCCCCCTTATGTATTATACATGGTGATCATATCCCCCTTATGTATTATACATGGAGATCATATCCCCCCTTATGTATTATACATGGAGATCATATCCCCCCCTTATGTATTATACATGGAGATCATATCCCCCCTTATGCATTATACATGGAGATCATATCCCCCTTATGTATTGTACATGGTGATCATATCCCCCCTTATGTATTATACATGGAGATCATATCCCCCCTTATGTATTATACATGGAGATCATATTCCCCTTATGTATTATACATGGAGATCATATCCCCCCTTATGTATTGTACATGGTGATCATATCCCCCCTTATGTATTATACATGGAGATCATATCCCCCCTTATGTATTATACATGGTGATCATACCCCCCCCCCCCCCTTATGTATTATACATGGAGATGATATCCCCCCTTATGTATTGTACATGGTGATCATATCCCCCCTTATGTATTGTACATGGTGATCATATCCCCCTTATGTATTATACATGGTGATCATATCCCCCCTTATGTATTATACATGGAGATCATATCCCCCCTTATGTATTATACATGGAGATCATATCCCCCTTATGTATTATACATGGAGATCATATCCCCCCTTATGTATTATACATGGAGATCATATCCCCCCTTATGTATTATACATGGAGATCATATCCCCCCTTATGTATTATACATGGAGATCATATCCCCCCTTATGTATTATACATGGAGATCATATCCCCCCTTATGTATTATACATGGAGATCATATTCCCCATTATGTATTATACATGGTGATCATATCCCCCTTATGTATTATACATGGAGATCATATCCCCCCTTATGTATTATACATGGAGATCATATCCCCCCTTAATCTCCTCTTCTCAAGAGTTCCTCTAATCTTTCCTCATAGCTGAGTTCTATGCCTCAGTTTGGTTGCCCTTCTCTGCACGTTCTCAAGTTCCCTGATATCTAAAGGCAAACAGACTGTGCATGTTGCTTCCAGAGCTTAGTACTTGAGGTGAAGCTTCACTTTACAAAGAATACCCACTCACATGCAAGGAAATATTTTTTAAAAAACAGCATTTTTGCTTGCACATGACTGGATGATGGGAGTCAGCAGTGCTTCCCCTCATTTACTAAGCTCTGGAGCAATTGCACTTTCAAAGTGCTCAGTCTATGTGCCTTTAGTAAATCCACCCCATTGCATGTAGTAGAATATCCTTCTTTTCTCCTGTCATTTTGCCTGATTATCAGAGACTTTTTGTGTGTATAAACAAGCATATACATAATGTGCTACATAAACCTCCCAATCACTCCAAACATAATACAATGTACATACCTATCACAATGGCTTCATCATGTTACAACATACTGTAGGTTATATGTAGTGGGGATACTTTACTTTTGCACAATTATTTTTAGAGATATCTTTGGCTCAAATATTCGCAAAGCAGAATCAGATTAGGAATAGACAAGTATTCTTACAGAGTGCAAAACTTAAGCAGTTAGGAGAGGGGTGTCATCAGTTGGAAGGTTTGACAGATGGACACCAGAGTGACACTTTCGACAACACATGACAATGACAATGGCTGTTCTCTAACAAGACAAAACCGACCTGTCCAAAGATATAGCAATGACTATGCTAAATATCACAGCAAAAATGACTTTAGGAGGGTAACTGAAGACAAAACCTCCTTTTTCATTTTGGATAGAGTAATGGTTAGTTAATAGGTTTTTTCTGCCACCTGTGTCCCATTGGGGAGTTTTCCCCACTTTTAGTGTTTAATCGCAACCCAAAATGTGGGATTTTCCTTTCCTCTCAATTTAAAGCGGAGTTCCACCTGAAAAAAATAAATAAATAAAAGTCAGCAGCAACAAAAACTGTAACTGCTGACTTTTAAAATACAGCCACTTACATGTCCCTCGGTCCAGCGGTGTCCTCACCCCTGCTGGTTTCACCGGCTGTCTTCAATGTGGGCACCTGGCTGTGACAGCTTGGGGCTTCACAGCCGGGTGCCCTCTGCGCATGCTCGAGAAGCGCTGCGCTTTGCGAATGGCCCAGTAGTCTTCTGGGACCTGTCACGTGTACCAAAAGACTACGGGGAGGGAGGACAACTTCCGCTTCCAATCACCTAGGTGATCACAGCAGAAGTAGGAGTGGGTACCTGTCAAATTTGGGTACCCGCTCCCCAAAGGTGCCATTCCTTAATGGGAAGTGGGGGACAAAGGCTTAAAGCAGAACTTCCCCCTTTTGGGTGGTGCTCCGCTTTAAGTGATAAGGAGAAACAGTAGGAATAGAGAGGGTGAATCTCCTTAATGCAGGAACAGACAATAAAAACTGACAGGGGTTCTAATCCCTCTCCACTTTATCCATCCCACTGGATATCACGTCAGGAGATAAAATGGTTTCATGAGACAAATACCTCGCATTTCAATGAAATAACTCATGACTTATTGTTGAAGTGTTTTTTCGTGAATTGCAAAAACAGTTTTGAAAAACACTACGAGATATTTTATCTCAGATATTAAAAGAGGAAAATAACTCTTCCTGAATTGAGCCCTGGGACTTTTATCCATTTGTGTCTTGAACAAAATTGACCCTTTTACAGTGTGCAGATTCAGCTGATACACTGAAAGGTGCACTGCATTTTTGGCTTCATATAATTATACTTGAATTCATGCTTATTATTCATGGAAAAAAAAAGGAGAAATATGTGTGATAGGATATAACAATATCCTCCAATTTATCCTACAACATTCTGCAAATGCTGCTGCCTAGAAGTGTGAGTGTGGATATATACATTTAAAAAAAATGTTTTATTATTTACAAACCATTTCCTGTGGAATGTTTATTTTATTGTGCTCAATGCATTAAAGTTATTACCCCTATATTTGCAGTTTAGAGCATTCTATGCTGCTAGTTCCTGTTCTTTCAGTGCTGCTTCCCTGAACTTCTGGTCTTCACAGGGACACTGCAGTCCCTAAGCCAGTCGGTTACCTTGTTGAGGGGAGGAGCATGGGTGTGTCTCGCCCTGCCTAGGCTATAGGGCTGTGTGTTATTATAGACCAGCCTTTCTCAACCAGGGTGCCCAGGCACCCTGGGGTGCCTTGGCAAAATGTCTAAAATAATTGCCCAAAATTTGTATACAAGCCAGTAGGTGGAACAAGCCTCCCTTTTAGTTACACAAAGCCACAGGTTTTCATTGTGCACCATCATGACCTTCTAGCCAACTGACAACCAATGACATCCTCAGTTGATGAGGATGTCAGCTGCCTGCACAGCATCCTAGTTTGACCCTCCCCTGCCCCTCTCCATCAGTGCTGGGGTCACATTAGCTGAGTGATGGAGAAAAACTGAGGGAGAAGAGAAACATCGGAATACTAGTCAGTACCAGTGAGTGAAAGTGTATTTGCTTTGGAAGAATAAATCACCTCTAATGTTGGGTGTCCTACATGTGTGGATGTTGCTGCGTTATATAGTTTTTAGAATAGTTTTTACCATTTTAGAATCGGGTGCCCTTTTAAAATAATGGACAGTCTAGAAGGCCCCCATTTTAGAATGGGGTGCCTCAAGACTGTCCATAATTTGAAAAGGTGCCTCAGTACTGTCTATAATTTGAAAGGGTGCCTTGGGACTGTCCATAATTATAAAGGGTGTCTAGGGACTGTCCATAATTATAAAGGGTGCCTTGGGACTGTTCATAATTATAAAGGGTGCCTTGGGACTGTTCATAATTATAAAGGGTGCCTTGGGACTGTCCATAATTATAAAGGGTGCCTAGGGACTGCCCATAATTTGAAAGGGTGCCTTGGGACTGCCCATAATTTGAAAGGGTGCCTTGACTGAAGAATGGTTGAGAAACACTGCTATAGACGCACACAGTGTAGGGAGACACAACTCTACTCCCTGTATACAAGGATAGCTCCATAGGATGCTGTAAGAGAAAGTAATCACACTGAAATAGCAAACCTGGGGCAGCAGTCATGACACCGACATAAACAGGAATATAGGTGATCAAAATTGCATACAAGGGAGAGGTGCAGCGCTAGCTGAATAAATATGCACTTAAATGCTTATTAAATATACACTAATATAAATCAATAAAAGTGCTAATAAAGTGCAAAACAGTGACTAAATGGTAAGTATAGTCCATAGCGTGCTCAAAAATCCAAGAGAGTCCTTAAAGAGCTCCAATCCCTGGATTCGTGGATGAGGTGATAAAGATAAGAATTGCGCACTCACCAGATACGCAATTCAAGTGCGCATTTAAAGCTGACAATCTCAGGGTCCTCATATGGATCTGGTCAGATCTGGTCACAGAAGCCTCTCATCACCTTGGTAGTGTTTTCCACACACGGAAGAAAGGGCCGCTCTGCAGATGTAAAGGACTCCCACCAGATACGCAATTCAAGTGCGCATTTAAAGCTGACAATCTCAGGGTCCTCATATGGATCTGGTCAGATCTGGTCACAGAAGCCTCTCATCACCTTGGTAGTTTTTTATAAACGATATATAGATGACATCTTGCTCTGCGTCCTGTTCTTCTGCAAATTAGGAAATGTGCAAGTTTCATGCTGTGTATATTTCATTGAAATATACACAGCATGAAACTTGCACATTTCCTAATTTGCAGAAGAACAGGACGCAGAGCAAGATGTCATCTATATATCGTTTATAAAAAACTACCAAGGTGATGAGAGGCTTCTGTGACCAGATCTGACCAGATCCATATGAGGACCCTGAGATTGTCAGCTTTAAATGCGCACTTGAATTGCGTATCTGGTGGGAGTCCTTTACATCTGCAGAGCGGCCCTTTCTTCCGTGTGTGGAAAACACTACCAAGGTGATGAGAGGCTTCTGTGACCAGATCTGACCAGATCCATATGAGGACCCTGAGATTGTCAGCTTTAAATGCGCACTTGAATTGCGTATCTGGTGAGTGCGCAATTCTTATCTTTATCACCTCATCCACGAATCCAGGGATTGGAGCTCTTTAAGGACTCTCTTGGATTTTTGAGCACGCTATGGACTATACTTACCATTTAGTCACTGTTTTGCACTTTATTAGCACTTTTATTGATTTATATTAGTGTATATTTAATAAGCATTTAAGTGCATATTTATTCAGCTAGCGCTGCACCTCTCCCTTGTATGCAATTTTGATTACTGTGAAGGTTTATATGGTACCTTTTGGTGTTCAGCTGCTTTCTTCTTATTTTATCCTATTCACTAATTGATCGTATTAGTTGTTTGAAGCGCTCACTTATTTTGAGATTTAAGGAATATAGGTGAGGATTAAAAGATAAATAAGCTGCATACTCAGTAAGTGATCAAATGAGCCGCTGAAAAACTGAGGGTTAAATATTATTTAACTGTTCAAACTGGAACAATACTGCACTTCTGCCGTCAGAGAACGCAGAGAGGCAAACGTGACAACACAATACAGTAATTTTTTTTATTGTGTTTACATTTGGATTATAACATCACGGAGATGTAATTTACTGCTGTGGAATCATATCCAGATTTAGGTCATTATCCATCAAGAATCACTCTACCCCTAGTGTGATCGTAACTTGGGGACACGCAGTTTTCGGAGGAAAAAAGGAGCTAGCGGGGTTTTAAAACATTTTATGGGATGGTGTCTAAATAGATTTTTGTTATTCAATAAAAGTACTGTATGGTTTCCTATAGGTTTGATGTTTGCAGTGTTTTCTTGGATCGATTCTTTTGCCTTGGTTAAGATTAATATTTCTCACCCCTGGCCTGTCTCCAACTATTTCTAGTAACTCGTTATTACAATTCTAATTATCATTGCTAATATTCCTCTGATTGCTGTTACCGCATCTATCTGTCCATCATAGAGAAAAAGAGACTATAGTTTGCCTTACACTGTAGGATTTCCCTGCAGGCTGAATAAGAGAAGATCCCCCCATCCACGCTGAACAGAGGACTTTCCCCGCCGACTATTGTGTTTTGAAAGTGTAACTGCCACAATACCCGAACAGTGACTGCATCTGATTGGGTGCAACTGCTGTTCAGCCAACAAATATCTGCGTGGCAACATTGATATTCAGATGAAAAGAGGGAGGATGCTGACAGGGCCACCCACAGCTTTCATTTCAGCTGGTATGAAAGAAAAGACAAAATGTGCATTTCAAGTTGAAATTATTGTGCAAGTATAACATTTGCTGATATTACCTCTCAAGAGTTCACAGTACCCCCCAACAGTTTTCAGCATAGAAGACAGCTGCCCCTTGTATACAGGTGTCATCCGGGGTCAGCACATTTGTCAAATACAGTCAGGTCCATAAATATTGGGACATGGACACAATTCTAACATTTTTGGCTCTATACACCACCACAATGGATTTGAAATGAAACGAACAAGATGTGCTTTAACTGCAGACTGTCAGCTTTAATTTGAGGGTGTTTACATCCAAATCAGGTGAACAGTGTAGGAATTACAACAGTTTGCATATGTGCCTCCCACTTATTAAGGGACCAAAAGTAATGGGACAATTGGCTTCTCAGCTGTTCCATGGCCAGGTGTGTGTTATTCCCTCATTATCCCAATTACAATGAGCGGATAAAAGGTCCAGAGTTCATTTCAAGTGTGCGATTTGCACTTGGAATCTGTTGCTGTCAACTCTCAAGATGAGATCCAAAGAGCTGTCACTATTAGTGAAGCAAGCCATCATTAGGCTGAAAAAACAAAACAAACCCATCAGAGAGATAGCAAAAACATTAGGCGTGACCAAAACAACTGTTTGGAACATTCTTAAAAAGAAGGAACGCACCGGTGAGCTCAGCAACACCAAAAGACCCGGAAGACCACGGAAAACAACTGTGGTGGATGACCGAAGAATTCTTTCCCTGGTGAAGAAAACACCCTTCACAACAGTTGGCCAGATCAAGAACACTCTCCAGGAGGTAGGTGTATGTGTGTCAAAGTCAACAATCAAGAGAAGACTTCACCAGAGTGAATACAGAGGGTTCACCACAAGATGGAAACCATTGGTGAGCCTCAAAAACAGGAAGGCCAGATTAGAGTTTGCCAAACGACATGTAAAAAAGCCTTCACAGTTCTGGAACAACATCCTATGGACAGATGAGACCAAGATCAACTTGTACCAGAGTGATGGGAAGAGAAGAGTATGGAGAAGGAAAGGAACTGCTCATGATCCTAAGCATACCACCTCATCAGTGAAGCATGGTGGTGGTAGTGTCATGGCGTGGGCATGTATGGCTGCCAATGGAACTGGTTCTCTTGTATTTATTGATGATGTGACTGCTGACAAAAGCAGCCGGATGAATTCTGAAGTGTTTCGGGCAATATTATCTGCTCATATTCAGCCAAATGCTTCACAACTCATTGGACGCCGCTTCACAGTGCCAGATGGACAATGACCCAAAGCATACTGCAAAAGCAACCAAAGAGTTTTTTAAGGGAAAGAAGTGGAATGTTATGCAATGGCCAAGTCAATCACCTGACCTGAATCCGATTGAGCATGCATTTCACTTGCTGAATACAAAACTGAAGGGAAAATGTGCCAAGAACAAGCAGGAACTGAAGACAGTTGCAGTAGAGGCCTGGCAGAGCATCACCAGGGATGAAACCCAGCGTCTGGTGATGTCTATGCGTTCCAGACTTCAGGCTGTAATTGACTGCAAAGGATTTGCAACCAAGTATTAAAAAGTGAAAGTTTGATTTATGATTATTATTCTGTCCCATTACTTTTGGTCCCTTAATAAGTGGGAGGCACATATGCAAACTGTTGTAATTCCTACACCGTTCACCTGATTTGGATGTAAACACCCTCAAATTAAAGCTGACAGTCTGCAGTTAAAGCACATCTTGTTCGTTTCATTTCAAATCCATTGTGGTGGTGTATAGAGCCAAAAATGTTAGAATTGTGTCCATGTCCCAATATTTATGGACCTGACTGTATATTGGCTCATGTAAATGTCTGCCTCTGCTTTATTCTTAACGTTCCTGGTTGTGTCTAGACATTGTATAAAGCTTGCCACACACAGACTTAATTCTGCTTGATTCCTGCTGACTGTGGAAATTCATTCTGTAGGTGGCCCTATCAGCACCACCAGAATTTGATTTTCTAACTAGTCTAGCAATTGTTTTTTTTTTTGTTTTTTTTTTCTTAAGGAACGTACAAATCTTCATTGTTGGCCACAAAATGACTTAAACCCTCCAGAATATTATACATTTCTGAAACCAGAGGCCCTGTAGAATAAAAAGATATAGATGTCATTTTTGATGTTGCATGATATTTGAGCAACTGTTTATCCAATGCAGATTTCTTGTGCTAAAAGTATTGCTCTGACTCTGGCATTCCCGGCAATACATCACGTGTGGTGTGACCATGGATTACATAAACGTGTGCTGCGTTTGTGTGTGCGGGGCAATTTTTTTATTTTTAAACATTTTAATATTTTAAAAACTTTTTTCTTTACTTTTACTTTTTTGCCATCACAGGGGGTTAATTAACCCCCATGTGATAGCATTGGGCTGGTGACTGGTACTCTTTATGGAGACGTTAGGGGGTCTATTTGACCCCAATGTCTCCCCTGCCCTTCGTAACACCTAACCAATCATAGACCTGGTTAGATGCTCCCCCCAGGAAATGGAGAATCTGGAACCAGAAATAACAAAATCATTGTTGTTCCCGGTTTCTTTCAGTACAGAGAAGATCAAGGCATAGATGAGCTTTAGTCGCCCCCGCTCTCCATCCTGAAGTTGGTGATTGTGGTCCTGGGGTCCCGATAAGCATGGGAGAACCTGGCAACCATGAAGGGGGGCACGGGGGACGCTATACAGCCATTGCATTAATTTCACTATCTAGCCGGCAGCCCGCTGAACAAAACGGGCACAGGCTGATGGCTACTTCTGCAGTTGAAGGGTTCATGTAGTACATCCAAAGAGAGGAACTAGTTAATCCACTTTTGTTGGAAGGAACTGGGAGAAAAAAGGCAGTCACTGAGTTATCCGACAGCCGTTCCTGCATTTGTCAGAGCGATGGTTACAGGAGACTGGGGGAATGCTTCCTCCTGCCTGCAGCATACGGGCGACATCCTTTCAGATTACTCCTCTGTGCCTAGGCACAGTCCCTGGAGTGGAGCTCAAGGACCGCTTTAAATGATAAGAGGTACAGCTTTTTAAAAAGAAACTTCACTCTGTCAATTGACATTGACTATTTTTAATCCATATGATGCTAGCATTAGTAAATAGATAGAAAAGTGTATTCACTTGTTTTAAACTTTATTTTACATTTCCTCAGTTACTTCCTGCTTTCCATGCCTAGGCAAATGATGTCATACATCTTCAGGAGGGGTTTTCTCAGTTAAGCACATCCTCCTGCCTGCATGCCTGAGGTAAGGGCAGATGGTTTCCAGGAAGTAAATGAGACTTTAATCATCTGCCCTTACTCAAGATGGCCATGGCCACAAATGCTGGGGGGGGTGATTTCTCAGCAAAATAAAGTATAGAGACATAGCTTTATTTTGCTGAGAAATCACTTTGGTTTGTAGTGCTCTGATGTAGTGTCCTTCCGTTTTAACTTTGTTTTTGCAATTTGCTGCACGTACAGCATTTTTGCCCTTTGTGAAGTCAGAAATATGATCAGACAGGGAGCTGGGTATAGCAATATTTTATGTCCTGATAACTTCTAAAACGTTTCATAGTGTGATGGTTTTACATCTGAAGTGCTCAGAAAACAGGGCAAAGGGTTCACCTGACATCTACACCTAAAAACTGACAATGGCTTACCTGTAGATTCCTTGACTTTTGGCCGGCAGGTCAACCATTTTGATACTTATTTTTTTTTACTTTGAAAACTCAGCTATAAATATTTGTCTGTATTTGGACTAAAACACATTCTGCTTTTTAAGGCCTCGTTCACACAGGCGCTCAGGCCTGCAGAAAAAGAGACACATTTGGAGCTGAGTGCAAGCAACTTAGGTTAATGAATAGAGACGCAGCAGCTGTACAGACACAGCCACACATCCCAGATTTGGAACAACAGACTCCCAAGTGGTACTGAGAACTTTAAAGGCTCCTTTACGCATGAAGTTGAGAGGCGGTAAAACCCCACAGTCGAGCTGTGGTTTTACTGTCTCCTAACCACTCCCCCTTTAGCTGCAGAAGCAGTGGCTGGGGGTGTATGCATGCATAGCAGGAATTGTACTCCCTGTTGCTCAAGTGAATAAGGCCGCTCTACAAGCGCCCCGTAACCAGATGCAATGCACACGGTTGCGGCAGGGTCCGAGGGGGATAAAGCAGGAGGTGATACAGTGTTTTCTTACCGCCTGTTATATGCTTTCTGAAGTGCGATCCAAATGCAGATCGCTTTTCAGAGAGCACCACACATGTGAATGAGCCCTTATTCTTTCACATATAGTCTGAGCAGGGCCACATACGCCCCTGCTTGCCTGTCTTATGCAGATGTGCGGCTGTCTGTACAGCCCCTGCGTGATCTCCATGCACTAACCTAGGCTGCCTACACACTGCCCCAGATGTGTAAACAAATGCTCCATTTAAGCTGTATAGCCATTGATGTGTGTGTAAATGAGGCCTAAATAATATGTTTTAACATAGGTTTTTTTAAATTTTTATGCTGATATACATTTATGACTCAAAAGCTGCATGATTTCACCCGTTTCAGCACTTAATCAGTCAATTTGTATTTAAAGGATAACTCCAGTTTTTTTCAAAAGAAAATTTAAAACAGGCTGGCACGCTTGTTGGATTTTTAACATGTGATTACTGCAGGCGGCTATAGCCACCAGCAGTAATCATTGTATTTTGCAGGAAGGGAAGGCTCCCCACCAGCAGAACACAATAGCACTGCGGGAGGGATTCCCCCATCATTACTGACTGTGTTGATGGATGAATCGGACAATTTCAAAAGAAAATTGTACCATCTATGGCTTGCTTTAGCCTAGGGTTAAAGCTTTGTGAATGGAACATGCTGTTTCCCAATGATATAAAAAGAGCAATTAAGCTACAAATGATAAAACAACGTACAGGAAGGCTATTTATCACAGAGACATGCAATGTCTTTTCTGCAATAAAATAGACCTACCTGCCTACTCGACAGCGCAGTTGATGTAAGCCAGGATGATGGACTGCTGCGTTGTACAATCAAAGACCAGCACCCCTTACATCTGTTCACTAGAGTTCAGTGACTTTAGTATCACTTTAAAGTCACTCTGAATAACAAATTATAAACAAACGAACCTGATATCAGATATCATTTCATTTAATTAATATCTGAGGCAGGCTTGTTAGTAGGTTATATATGAATTTTGACATCTGTGCTATTAGAACTATGTGTTTAATTATAGATTATATAGATTTGGTGTTTTATTGGGACAGGAATTATTCTTTAATAAGGCAAAGTGCAAAGCACAGTGGCAGGTAGCAACCAATCAGAGTTTCTCTTTTATTGATCTGATACTAATAAACTGATAGTTGATTGGCTACCATCGGTTACTGCTCTTTCGCACTTCATCATGGACCCTCTGCATTTTCTTGAAAAAAAAAAAGTGTCTGTGCATGTTCTTTCTATATGGATTTGGGATGGGGATTTTATTTTTTGTAAAAATTGTTTTTTGATCAAATTCATGTATTCCAATTGTAATATATAATCAATAAATTTTGTATGGTTTTTGCAGTGTTTCTTTTCCATGACTCTGGTTGTTTAGTTGTACTTTGGGCTTATTCTTTAAAACAACACAAACTGAAAATTATATATATATACACACACAGTGGGGATCGAAAGTTTGGGCACCCCAGCTAAAAATTTGTATTAATGTGCATAAAGAAGCCAAGGAAAGATGGAAAAATCTCCAAAAGGCATCAAATTACAGATTAGACATTCTTATATTATGTCAACAAAAGTTAGATTTTATTTCCATCATTTACACTTTCAAAATAACAGAAATTTCCATTTCTAAAACCAGTATTCCACAAGGAAAGTACTCTGATTGACCTGATAGAAAACCTCCTTATGTACAACCCTATACCCAGAGTTGATCAAGAGGAAGGCAAAAAAAAAAAAAGCATGGTCCAATGTACTCCAATGGGTCAAAAATACATTCTTTCCTGACTTCCTGCAAACTCTTTATCAACAATCTACTGAGCTGGCCAGAACTAGTTCTTGAGGGAGACTATTCCACATTTGCATTCTTACTGTGAAAAAGCAGTGCTGTATTTGGAGGTTAAATTTCTTTTCCTCCAGACATAAAGTGTGCCCCTTTGTCCTATGCAATGACCTGAAAGTGAATAACTACACCAAGTTCACTATATGAACCACGTATGCATTTCTACATGTTGACCCTATTCCCCCACAAACTGTGATTTCTGTAAAGTGAGACCGTCCAATGGTGCCTTGTAGTCAGTGCCAATATTAAGCACCAAAATACTCTGTAACGTTTACATATCTCACTGTAGAATACACAAGGCTTAGTGGTAAAACTTCTGATCAACCTTGATTTATCAAATATCTTGTACAAATAATGGTGCTTAAAAAAAAAAATGTTAGTCCAATCCAGCCAATTGAGGTTTGATCAGGCAGCACAGTGGCCAAGTGGTTAGCACTTCCGCCTGGCAGTACCAGGGTCTTTGGTTCGAATCCCAGCCATGGCACCATCTGCCTTGAGTTTGCATGTTCTCCCTGTGCCTGCGTGGGTTTCCTCCAGGTGCTCCGGTTTCCTCCCACACTCCAAATACATGCTGGTAGGTTAATTGGATCCTGTCTAAATTGCCCCTAGTATGTGTATGTATGAAAGCAAGTTAGGGACCTTAGATTGTACGCCCCTTGAGGGTTAGGGACTGATGTGAATGTACAATATATATGTGTAAAGCACTGCGTAAATTGACAGCGCTATATAAGTACCTGAAATAATAATAATAGTCAGTGATCATATGTTTTTACATTCCCACCAACTCTGGCAGACATTCTCAGGGTGTTTGGCCAAGTGAGATTTGTACTGCCTTATCATTTCTATTATCTTCTTGAGATAAGGCAATGCCTCCCCCCTCCCTACTCCACAGACCAAATATGTACGTTGACCTGCTGCTCAATATAAGTTGGTGACTGGATTGTGCAGACATGGGCAAAATCCATTAGTGGGTAGCATAAGGTGAACACTACAACTGAAAGATTTTTGCAAAGTAGAGAGATTCTGTATGTAAGCGCACCCCTTATCTCCTTGATTGGATGGTGGTTAGAGTAGTAAAAGCAGCATAGGGACTGCTACTATGACTGTCAGTCCTAGGGATTGCAACTGGATGTAAGGAGGGAATTGGGAAGAACACAAGTTCATCTACGGTACCTCCTCCTCCCTTCATCAAGTACAAGTAATAAACACTGCAATACAGGGAACACATATAAGTGAGTAGTTTCTACTGGTCAGAGGGTCACACAGAAGTAGTAGTATGGGCAGACAAGGTTAGGCTGAAGTTTGTAGTTGCAATAGTTGCAGCATTTTACATTTTTGGTCTTGAGTTTAGATAGATATTCTTTACCATTTAGACATGAGGGTTTAGTAAGCTAAAAAATCTTAGGAAAAGAATATTCCAAGCAAGTTTATAAAATTATTAGTGGGTCTAATCAATGTTCGTTTTCAACCGCAGTGACGTGAAAATGCATAGATACATAGTTTGGCTGAAAAAAAGATAAAAGTCCATCCAGTTCAACCATGAAAAAAGTTATAATCGTACACCCACAGTTGATCTAGAGCAGTGGTTCTTAACCTGGGTTCGATCGAACCCCAGGGGTTCGGTGAGTCAGTCTCGCGGGTTCGGCGGAGGTGAAGACCCACACCCGACTCATATGATTTGTGATGACATGCCCCGCTTGTCCATCATTAGCTGCAGGTGGTCACGCAACATCGCTTAGCCCAGTGGTCGGCAAGCCGCGGCTCGCGAGCCACATGCGGCTCTTTACACGCTTTAATGCGGCTCTTGTGTGCCGGGCGCCTGCTCCCCTCCCTCCTCTTGGGCGGCAGGGACTCTGCAGCGTGATCCAAAAAAAAAAACAGCCAGGGCAGCGCGCTCAAATGCAATGATTGGCCAGTCTCGCTGCCACTCACATCCTGATAGCCAGTGATTGGCTGTCAGGATGTGTGTAGGCGGGGCAGCGTGACGAACGTGAGAGGAGCTAGGCTCCTCTCACAGTCCGCCCTGAAGACCGGAACGGCGCGGGAATACGGTGAGAGGAACGCGCAGAGCAAAGGTAAGTGAATTGACACAGGGGGGACTTGGCTTACTACTTGCTACTTACTTACTACTACTATATAAGGGATGAATTAATATGGGGGATGAATTACTATAGGGGGGATGAATTACTATATGGGGGATGAATTACTATGGGGGATGAATTACTATATGGGGGATGAATTACTATGGGGGATGAATTACTATATGGGGGATGCTGGACATTTCGAGGATGCTGGACATAAAGACGAAGAAAAGGAACAGACTTTGTTGCGAAAATGACATGAGAGTGGCACTTGCCAAGGTAATGCCGCGCATTTCTGAACTGGCCTCTGAAAGACAACAGCAGAAGTCACACTGATTTGCGGTAAATATTCATTATTTTGTTTTTGTGTGAAAATCATGTTTTAATGGTTTTGTTCTTTGTTCTTAATGGTTTTGTTCATTTTGTGCACCTATGTATAAATATAAACCTATGTTTTGAATTTTAAAAATCATATTTTATTTTTCCAATTAAGAAGGGTTCGGTGAATGCGCATATGAAACTGGTGGGGTTCAGTACCTCCAAAAAGGTTAAGAACCACTGATCTAGAGGAAGGCAAAAAAAAAAAAACCCAGCAAAGCACGATCCGATTTGCTCCTGCAGGGAAAAAAAATCCTTCCTGATCCCTCGAGAGGCAATCAATGGAACAGGATGAACATTTTTCTTAAATTTCTAATAGGGTATATGGTTTTCATTTGGTAAAGTCCATTCATTCCAAAATAAAATATTGAAAGCAAACTAAATCTTCCGAACGTCATTTGGATGTTATCTTAATTTTTGTATTGATTATTCCTAACAATTTTCATGCAAAATCCTATCCATCTATGGCCAGCTTAAATAAGTTCACCTTTGGGAACATGTTACAGTTCCACCCATTTTTAGGATGTAACATGTTTCCAATGCTGCAGCTGCTGCTTACTGCCCCCCCCTCCCTGTGACAGACGTATGGGGAGAAGTTCCCCATACTAGCTGAAACATTTTAAAAACAGCGAAGCCGTGAGGGGCTCCGCCCATACAGTGGTGTCATTCATCCACAGTGTTCTGTGAATGAATGGACTACAAGTCCCGACATCCTTAGTTGCTGTCAGCTTGTAGTCCTCAATGAACTACCACAGTGCTGCTAAAATCTTTCTGTCAGGATGTTTGCTTGTCTGTACATCCCGTATGGGCAAGCAGATATACTGACAGGTCTGCAGGAGACCAGCATGGCATCAGTGATCTGCTGATCGCTGGTGCAATGCTTTACAGGCTCCTGCAACCAAAATATAAGACAACCAAAAAATAAGACAACTTCTTATTTTGACCTAATGATCCCAAAATGAGCACAAAGGGTGTCTGGACATTTCAGTGGACAGGAAACTTAGGAACTTGATAAATTAATCAACTTCTCATGAATGGGAATGGCCATACATGGTTCAAAACTGGTCAAATTTCAGTCCATGTATGGCCAGCTTTAAACATTTCAGTGCATCATCCAGCTAACCTGTCCTGTCTAGTGTAGCCATTCCCAACTAGAGTTCCTCCAGAGGTTTCTAGGGGTGGCTTGAGCTGGGCGCCTTGCTGTTCTGCATATCAGCTAGGACTGATAGTCTGTTGGGTTCACCCCATCAATACAGCAATGAGTGCTTTTCCTTCTCATTCTCCACAAGAACGCAGTGCACTCTCCTTCAATCCATGGCTTCCAGCTCCCTCCCTCTGCTCTTAGCGCTTCTGTGATAGGGGGAGGGCGAGAGCATGTTCCTGTGATGATGGGGGCGAACCTGAAGGTCCATTGGTCCTGCGTTTTATGCAAGACAGCAAGTATTGCTCAGATAGCTGTTGCTTTTTTGGCCAAGCTTTGCGGAAGCCGCATTTGGCCAGCAGGTATGCAATTTAAACAAAGCTCAATTTATCTACAGTGCACGGTGATATGGAAAATACTGGGGCCCCTTGGCTGCACTGTACATTATAAAAGTGAACAAACCCCCAAAATGCACTACTGAAAGTGTTTTAGCTGTTTAAGAGGTGCAAATTGGACCTATTGATCCTGACAGTAATATTGCGATCTGGTAGCTTCCTGTACTCTTTTCTCTGACTGTGCTGCACTCAGTATTGTTCCCAGTTTTCTTTGTGAGCTACAGAACAAATATTTGCTAGGTATTGAAGATGAGGACAGGGGGAAGGTGTTCTAAAGTCCTAGAACACTTCCTGTCCAAGGGTGACAACGCAGCTTCTATGTACTGTAGATACTGTATGGTACAGTGAGTGAACGTAGTCCCCCTAGGTCAGGAAGTATTACCAGCAGAATCACCATAAAGAAAACGAATTCAGCCATCATATCGAAGGACTGGTAAACTGTAATATATTATATTCTGGGGGGATTAGGTGCACTTTAAACAATTTACAAAGAATTTGTAGATTTAGCTTTCAGGTTGGATTAATGTATTTCCTAAACAAATGACCCTTGTTTCATTCCTCAACCAGTGTTTAGAAGAGACCCTATGAAGACAATATTACAATTGCATAGTATTAGCTATGGGCTTATGTACTGGAAACTACTGGCAAAACAAAACACATAATTGGGCAATTGTTCCTATTATGAAGATAAAATCTTAGATTGTAAACTCCAAGGAGCAGGGCCCTCCTAACTCTCTTGTATTGAACTGTATTGTTGCTGTATTGTCTCCCTTTTGCCGCTATATAAATCCTATATAATAATAATAATAATAATAAAACATTAGATCTAAACATTGCTACAAGCCTTGCTGTTAGGATCCGCCCGACAGTGTCTCTAGCAGCCCACAGCACGGAGTTCCTCAGGGTGCGGAGTCTAAGTCCCAATCTACTATTCACCAGGGCCCATGATGGTGGGGATGGACTAAGCGCAGACTGAGACCGGGTCACGACCCCTGAGTATGTCCGGCAATGGTAGAGAGCACCGTCAGGGGTGTGCAAGAAACGGAGTCTGATGTGAAGAGGCTGGCAGACTTACTGACAGGGAGCGATCCGTGTGGGATGGATGGATCGTCTGGGTAGCATGAGGCGTAGTCAGGCAGGCCAGGTCAGCAATGTGCGGGCAGCGAGGTACTAGAGGAGTAAGCGGTGAATGGTCGGAGTCACAAGCCAGGTTCAGCAATTAGCGGGCAGCGCGGTACAAAGGATCAGGCAGAAGGATGGTCAGGCAAGCCAGGGGTTAATCAGGAGAAGTCAGCAGGGTCGGGTACAATGCAGAAATCACAGGATCAGGAATCAGGAACAGAGCAGATAAGACCAAATGGCAATTATGACATACCTCTGTTCTGTTTAAATAGCCCGCCCTGCGCTGTCATTGGTGCCAGGCGCGTGTCCGCGATCGCGAGTGCGCATGTGCGGCCATCACGCCCGCCGGCTAGAGTGTGTCGGTGTTCTGCACATGCGCCGCCCGGCGCGATGCTGCAGAACACCTGCGCCCTGACACTTGCTTTCCAGAGGAGTTCATATCTTCAATGGTTATAGAAACCTTTCAGAACAATAGTTTGACCTTGTCTACCAAGGGACAAAATGGAGACTACAGCCGGCTATACAACAACCAAAATTTAGCTGGTTCAGCAGGAACCAATCAAGATTCAATCCATGTACAGGCAGGCAGATTGTACCAAAATCAATCCATCGGTCGACTTCAGTACAACCAGCCTGTTGGATTTTTCCCATGCAATCACAGCCTAAAGCTAAGGCCGCTAGCAGTGATCGTTGTGTTGTGCTGGAGGCGAAGGCTTCTGTCACGTACCTGATAGAAGTTTGAATTGACAAGGTCAGCCTCTCTTGTATCTCCAACCCAGGCCCCACTGAAGGTGGAACAGATGTTGCCGAGGGACAGGAGAAACACAAGCGTCTGTGGGTATTGATTGTCGAACTTGTGGCTGGAGGTGTAATCTCGGTGAATCAAGCAGGGCATCCAGTCAGGAACAGAGGAGATGGCAAAGCGGCCAGCTGAGATTAAGGAGGCACTCCACTGGAACTGCAAGATCTGGGTACGTGGCTTGCCGGAACTTCTGATAAGCTTGAGGCCAGAACACACCGTGACAACCGGAGCTGATATAATGGATAGCCAGGACAAGCGCTCGGCGGGACTGTAGAGCCAAACTGGAGCCGGAAGAGTAGTCAGAGTAATAGCCAGGGTTAGCAATGGGTAGGCGATGAGCTACCAGAACATCAGACAGGGACAAGGTCAGGAGGAAGCCAGGATCAGAAACCGATGAGCATAAGGATAAACATAATCCAAGAGCAGGTCAATGGCAAGCCGGGTCAGTAACGGATACACACAGGATACAGCAGGACACAGAATTAGCTGAAGACCAGTCAGCACTGACAGAGAGCAAGAGCCTCCTTTAAATAGTCGGTTTGGCGCAAGAAACTGTGGGCATGCTCCAGCATGTGTTCCCGTATTCTTGCGTGCATGCGCGAGCCTATGCTCATTTCTGTTAGCAACGCACCCGTGCTCATTTCTATGCGCGATATTGCACGCATGTGCATTTCTATGTGCCAGTTGCCATACAGGAATTCCGTTACAGCTCCCCACTGGCAAAACACAATAATGCTGCAGGAGGGATTTCCCCATCAACACTGACTGTGTTGGAAGGAAAGAAAATTGTTTATTCTATTTGCTGCTTTAATTTCACAAATAATAATTCTTAGTCGAATTTCTAATTTCGACTTCTATTACACTTATTTCAGTTAATACTTTTCTCAAAAAGCTTTTTGCTAATGTTGCATTAAAAAAATTACACATCAGTGCTTTTAATTGAAAAAAAAAAACCCACATCAATGAGAATAAAATTTCATTGCAGTTGAAAAGGTCCAGATTTACTTTTGGAAACCTTTTGATGTAAGACAATGGGAAGTGTGTCTGAACTCTGTTTACTATATAGACTGTGAGGAAATAATGATAGGACTGAGGCTTGACCGACCTGCAGAAACCGATTTGATCTCTGCAGTAACAATAATGTGTGTAATCTATGGGTGTACTGCAATCCACACAAAGCTTTTCACCTCTGTTATCAGCCAGGAGGCCAAAGCAAGCCCAATAAATGACCTTTGTCAACAATCCTTGCAGAAGGTGATCTAACCACCTATACCTGAAATGTCTGTTTTGTGTGGACTAAGCCACTGTGTTAAATGATCCTGACATTTCCTTAACCACTTCAATACCGGGCACCTACCCAGGCCAATTTTCATCTTTTAGCGCTGTCGCACTTTGAATGACAATTGCACGGTCATGCAACACTGTACCCATATGACATTTTTAGCATTTTTTTTTTCACAAAAATAGAACTTTCTTTTGGTGGTATTTAATCACAACTGAGTTTTTTATTTTTTGCTAAACAAAAAACACCTGAAATGTTTGAAAAAAAAACGCACTTTTCTTCATTTTTGTTAAAAAGATTTTGCAAATAGATAAAATTTCTTCATAAATTTAGGTCAAAATGTATTCTGCTACATTTATTTGGTGAAAATAATAATTGAATTTGTATTTTTTTTTTCAAATGTTTCTATTATTTTTTTTATTACTTTTTTTTATTTTTTTTACTATTTTATTTTTCACCACACTGTGACCAAAGAAATACAGTGTTACCATAGTAACATTGAACTACTCTGGGTAAGTGATCACGATTTTTTTTTTAAAACACATTATGATTGCTAACACCAATGTATTTAATTGATATTTGCAATCATTGTTACTGAAGGAAACTGATTCATTCAGTCTTTTGTTGTGATTAGGTGTGATTGGGCAAAGCTGATCACATGATACAGATGGGCTGTGATTGGTCCTGTCTGTATCATGTGACTGCCTTGACCAGTCACAGCTAACAACACAATTGTATACAATGGATGGCATGACAGGAAGCCATCCATTGTATACAATTTACATGTGATCTGCTGTGATTGGTCACAGCGGTCACATGACTGACAACGGGCCGGTGTAGTGATATGTCATCGGCTGTGTCCCGTGGACACAGCCGGTAACAGATCGTGCCACGTGACCAGCTCGTTTTGATAGGATGGCATATGACGCCCAGTCACAATGGCAAGTGTCCCACCTGGCCGTCAATCTGCTATAGGCCGGGTTAAAGTAGAACTAAAGGCAAGACTTTTAAGACTTCTTAATTTCCCATTTTGGATAGAGTAAGGAAGGGCTATAACCACTGTCATGTTTTTTTTTGCCATCCATGTCCCATTGAGGAGATTTCTCTTCCCTTCCTATCCCATAGCCAAAAGCAAGAGAATCCCTGGTTGTCACCAGAACTGGAAGATTTCCCCTTTTTCTTGTTCTGGGCACTGCCCAAAATTTGGGATTTTTTTCCCTTTCGGTAAAAATGGTAAACAGGACAAATGGAGGAGGATTTACTAAAACTGGAACAGTCGGCATCTGTTGAACCTGGAAGCCAATTGGTTTCTATGCACAGCTGCACCAGATTTTGCACACTTCAGTTTTAGTAAATAAACCCCACAGGGCGCATCTACCTGACAGGGGCGCAGGCAGCCATAAAAACCTGTCAGGGGTCCTAATCCCTCTCCATTGAAAATTAAAACAAGTTTTACCTTTAGTTATACTTTAAAATGTATGGAAGATCTACATTGCACTTACTGATTAAGGCAACTGCACCATCGGAAAAGGAAAATCGCAATATCTTTTGGTGCCAACATTTTAGGAAATGCACGCGTCCATTTCACACCACAAGTCACTCTTCCTAATTTAGACCAGCAATACTTAATCAACTATACGTAGCATGCATGTTCTTACATTCATAAATACCTGCAAACCAATGTCTGATTGGGTCACTGACCCAGAACAAAAAATGCAAATCAGGATTTGTAACTTCAATTGCTGCATGCTTTGGGTCATAAACTCAGAAACAGAAGCTATAGGCTGCCAGACAACAAGCATTTTTAGGAAGAGGTCACCAATGAAGTCAGGTGCCCCTTGTGAGAAATGCTGCATGTTAAATTGCTTATGTGGCATCATTCTTAGGCTGCACTTGTGCAAAAGCGTACGTTTTTTCACGCATTCACAAAATGCATGGAAACTTGTGTTGCCATTTATTGATAATTACACCCAAAATGCAGACACGAAAAAAATGCGTGGTTAAAAAATGTTTGATGTTCAATACCCAAAAAGGTATATGAGTTACTTTGGATGTGTAGGGCAGCCTGGTGAAATGAATGGACTGCCCTATACATGTAGTGCAAACATGCATTCACACAATGCTAGGTATGGACATAGCCCAAGGGTGGACTCACACTGTTGTTTTTACACGTGTTAATGTTCCCTGCATCATTTTAATTGGCTTCTAATGCACTGTAACAGAAGTTTAATGGCTTTTGCTTCAAAGCAGAGAATCGCAGTGTACAGTTGGTCTGGAAGGGCCATATATCTGAGGGGGCTCCTTATTTTAAAAGAAGCTTCCAGATTCCAATAAGATCCCCCACTTCCCCACATCCACTGGGTCAGAGATAAGAGATAAGGCCCTTGTTCGCTCCCTTGACCCCTCTGGATAGGCACCCTCTCCATGTTGAGGGTATGTTGCCTGGTATGGTTCAGGAGGTGGTGGGTGGCAGCTAGGCTGCATACTTGGACGTGGGTCTAGTATAGATTTTTGGGGTAGCCTAGTTTTTATATGAGGTCCCTTTAAAATCCATACCACACCCTCATCAAGGATCAAGGTCTCATCAGGATCAAGGTCTGCCATGGATTGTGGGGCAACCCCACATAATTTTTTTCGTGTGGGTTCCCCCTTCATAATCCATACCAAATCTAGGATAAAGGTCTGCAAAGTAAAGTAGGCAAAACTACTTCATGCCACCACAGTTCAAAATATAAAAAAACAACCAAGAAAAAAGAACGACGACGTGTAATAGCCCCCCAAATATATACCAGATCTAGGATAAGGGTACGGTATGGATTTTGGGAGGTGACATGTCTTTTTTTTTCCTTTTAAATGTTGATGGTCTCAAAACTTTGCACTTTTAAATGTTGCAATGAATTAAAGAAGGTTGCATAATGCTGCATTAGGTCTAAAATGGGTTTGAAGAGAGGGAATTAGATACAAAAAACGATCTGTCCTCAAATAAAATCCTCTGCCCAGATTTTGCGTCTCAGAGCATAACCCTAAAAACCTGTCATTCTGATGTTTGAAGATCTTCCATCTCTATGTCACCATACCTGGGTAAGCAGGTTTCATTTTCCATCTGGCTGTACATGTGTTAAGGCTTTTGTTTTTTAGATCACCTTAGGGGGAAGAGGCACCTCCCTGAGCTTAGTGGCAGCCTGCCCCTCCTCTCACATGTTCAGGAACCAGGAACTCAGCATGTGCTTTTCCAGCTATTCTGACTACAGGAACTGTCCCGTACAAACTTTCTACACTCTCTGGAGACACATACAAGGTAGGTACTGCAATATGTTTGGGGCAGGGCTACAGGACCTCTGAAACATTCCTTGCAAGCGTTGATATTTGCTTTAGTTTTCTTTTAGGTTTATTTCATTGCATATTAAATATCTAGTGCGGGGTTTCTCAACCAGGATACCATGGAACCCTAGGATTCGTCCAGAGGTTGCTAGGGGTTCCTTGAGCAATGAGCAACTTCTGACTCTGATAAGGCCCCATTCACATTATCACATGGTAAAAATGGGGCAGCACAGTGGCTAAATGGTTAGGACTTCCACCTGGCAGTACGAGTGTCGTTGGTTCGAATCCCAGCCACAGCACCTCCTGCCTGGAGTTTGCATGTTCTCCCTGTGCCTGCGTGGGTTTCCTCCGGGTACTCCAGTTTCCTCCCACACTCCAAAGACATGCTGGTAGGTGAACTGGATCCTGTCTAAATTGTCCCTAGTATGTGTATGTATGAATGTGAGTTAGGGACCTTAGATTGTACGCCCCTTGAGGGTTAGGGACTGATGTGAATGTACAATATATATGTAAAGCGCTGCGTAAATGGACGGCGCTATATAAGTACCTGAAATAAATAAGAACGAGCATGTGATTTTTGACCGTGATTTAGCATGTCGCATAGGACCAGCTCATTCACTTAAAGGGACTACCCTATGTGCATTTGTTGCCCAAAACGAGGCTCCTACACTTTTTTGGGTGACAAGCTTCACACAATTCTGAAAGGTGCAGCAGAATCCAATTGTATTTGGGGTGCCACTGCAGGATAATCGTGCTGCGTTGCAATTGTCACGTGATTTGGAATCGCAGGAATTCTGCCCACAATTCCAAATCTCGGATGTGTGAATGGAGCTTTAGTTCCCACTGACACCACTGATCTTTTTGCTACCTCTAAGGGAGTGATTCTTCCCAATGATCACAAGAGTGAGGAGCATTCTTGCTATTGAACATCACACTAATGTATCATGAGTTGTAGATATACAAAAAAATTTAGCAGGGGTTTCCTGAGACTGGAAAGTTATTTGAAGGGTTCCTCTGTGTTGAAAGGTTTGAGAGAGGCTGCTATAGAGTAATGCCTGGTTCACATGATGGGGAATATCAGTCGAACGATCGTCCACTTTTTTTTTTTTTGCATGCCAGTCATATTGAAAGTAAAAGGTTACTAAAATGACAAAAATTCCTGTAAGACAGAATACAACTTCAGAAGTAATGTATTATTTCATTTCCAAGCATGTGCGGTCTTGGTCACTTGATTTTTATCGTACAAATACTATACTAATTACACAAAAATTGTTCATTCTGTTTTCTTACGAGAAAACCGTTCATATTTGTCCCTTTTGGATATATGTTCATGAACTGTCATGATCAGCTCTCAAATGCTGTGTACTAACAATCAGATGATCAGACGATCGCTCCAAATGCATTTTTTTTTTTCATCCGATACTCTCATCATGTGTACGAGGCTTAAGGGGGTAACTCTTCCCAATGACCACAAGTGTAAGGAGCATTCTTCCCACTGAAGATCATACTAATGAGCTGTAGGGGTTTCTTGACACTGGAAAGTTATTCAAGGGTTCCTCTATGTTGAAAAAGTTGGTAAAAGCTGATTCTACCTACAGACAGTAGAAAAGAATTGATTCCAGGTTCAGGTGGCAGTCTGGGAAAAATGGCAGACACAGAAGCAGAGGTGTCTACAGTTACATGAATTCTTAGGCTCCATGCACACGGGGCGGTTTAATAACACTGGTAACGTCAGCTGTGTAAAATATGCGCTAAAAACACTGAAAACCGCTCCGATGTGAATGGAGCCTTATTTAGGCTAGGTTCACACCTATGCAGTTTGCATTTGATACATTTCTGCAGTGCTTTTTGCAGTGCGTTGTGTCTTTGATGCGTTTTTTTTCCAACTTGTTGCTGGGCAGATTAAAACACAACGCATCAAAAACGCACTACAAGCATTTCTGCAGCGTCTCCATTGAAGCCTATTGAACCAAGAACACAACATTTTGCGTTTAAAAAAGTTCCTGACCCTTTCCAAAACAACACACGGAGATGTGAACCTGCCCCATAGGATTCATGTTAAGTGGACTACTGTGCGTTTCTGCAAAATGCAATGTAAAATGCATAGGTGTGAACCTAGACTTTAGGCTAGGTTCACACTTACGCAGTTTGCATTTGATCCGTTTCTGCAGTGCTTTTTGCTGTGCGTTTTTGCGCATGAGTCTGATGCGTTTTGTTGGGTTTTTTCAACTTGTTGCTGGGCAGATTAAAACGCATCAAAAACACACTATATGCATTTCTGCAGCATCTCCATTGAAGTCTATTGAACCAAAAATGCAACGTTTTGCGTTTAAAAAAAGTCTCTGATCCTTTCCAAAAAAAGCACCGGGGTGAAAACGCGGAGATGTGAACCTGTCCCATAGGAAATCATGTTACTGAAAATTGGTTGGATGTATGGACTGCTGTGCTGGCCATTAACTACTTAAATGCTTTATCTAACGAAAGATTTGGGGTCCCACTCACTTGGGGAAGTTCCAACAGATTGGATGGGATATAAAAATTAGTCTGTTTCTCCACAATGAACAATAACTGAACATGGGCATATCATAGGAACAATGGCGAAAGCAGGCCATACATCCAACCAATTTTCTTTGCTTTAGCTATGAGTGGAAGGAAAGATAATCGCTCTATTTACCCCATCAACACAGTCAGTGTTGATGGCGGAATCCCTCCTGCTGAGCTTACAGTAGGAGGTTTCACAGATGTCAGAAGATGATCACTGCTTGCGGCTGTAGCCACTGGCAGTGATCAAATAGGAGAGGGGGGGGGGACAGGCAGGTTGCACTGAAGTTAATTGATACTCAGATCGAAATTTGGCCGCTTCTACAGGAAGGCAACCCACTTATGAGTCTTTTTTTTTTTTTTTTTCAGCCAGAAGGTTGGGAACAAAAAAAAATGTGAATGGAGGAATCCTCCCACTGTGCTATTGTGTTCTGACAGCAGGCTATAGCCTGCAGTGCTGATCGAGGATGTTATATCTGACAGGTGGGATGTATAGAAGTTGATCGGTAGATTGACTTCCGTACAACAATTCGGCTGGTCCCTGCTGAGCTGGCTGAATTTCAATCCATGTATGGCTAGCCGAACTCCATCTTTTAGACCGTGTTTCGCCCCTATTTAGGAAGGTGGAACATGGTGCAAATGGGCCATCCCCAGATCTGTGAATGAATAAACTACAAGTCCCATCTTCCACCACAGCAGAACGACTTGTAGTTGTCAATGGAACACGAGCGCAGTGATCACCACACTTGTAGACCATTGACACTTCCTCCAGCGCTGTAACTGGAAGTCCGTACCTTGGTATGGGCAGGGAGTTGGAGGAAGGGTCTAAACTTTATTTTCATGTTGGATAGAGAAAAGCTAGCCATAGATGGATCAAAATTTGGCCGGAATTTTGATCCATGTATGGGAAGGCTGATTGTACTGAATTTGATCTAGGGATCGACTTCAGTACAACCAGCCTGTTGGGTTTTTTTTGTACGTTTACTGCTGCTGGCTCTAGCTTGTAGCAATAATCATTGTATTCTGACAGCGTGGAAAACCCCTGCTGTCAGAATACTATAGAGCAGAGGAAGGGATTCAGCCAATCAACACTGTAGATGGGGGATTCAATTGATTTTCTGTCCTTCAACCCGTGGTTGAAGGAAAGAAAACTGCATAATGTATGGCCACCCTAAGGGAGGGCTATAACTCCTGCCAGTTTTTGTGTTTTTTTTTTTTGTTTTTTTTTTTTGCCCTCTGTGTCCTATTGGAGAGACTTCCCTCCATAACAGGAAGTGAGAGTAGATCCCTCCAAAGCGAGGGAATCCCTGGTTATCACCAGGACTTGTCCCCATCAGGTTTCCCCATAATTCGTGTCTTAATGATGAATCAAAAAATTTGGGGGTTTTATTCACTTCTCGAAGAGAACGGTCACCAGGACAAGCAGAGGGTGAACCTCCCTAATGGGGACACAGACAGCAATAAAAACCTGACAGATGTTCTAATTCATCTCCACTCTATCCAAAATTAAAAAGAAAATGTTTAAGTAGACTTTGAACCCTTCCCATCTGCCACAGCATCCTTTTAAAAGGTTCTGCAGATCTGGGTTTGGGAAGGATTGTCGATCAGGCCAGCACAGTGGCTAAATGGTTAACACTTCTGCCTGGCAGTACTCGGGTTGTTGGTTCGCATCCCAGCCACGGCACCTCCTACATGTTTGCATGTTCTCCCTGTGCCTGCGTGGGTTTCCTCCGGGTACTCCGGTTTCCTCCCACACTCCAAAGACATGCTGGTAGGTTAATTGGCTCCTGTGTAAATTGGCCCTAGTATGTGTATGTATGAATGTAAGTTTGGGACCTTAGATTGTACACCCCTTGAGGGTTAGGGACTGATGTGAATGTACAATATATATGTAAAGCGCTGCGTAAATTGACGGCGCTATATAAGTACCTGAAATAAATAAATGTGACCACTGATTGGCTGTCACAGTCCTGACGGCCACCAAGAGCTGTCTTTGACAGCTCGGTCTGTGCTGGAAGCACACAGCAAGAACTCTCTCAGCACAGAAATCGTGATCCATATGTTTGACATGTTGGCGTTCAAGCCCACCCTTTTGCCGCCACACATGTTACGCGGGTGGCAACAGGTTAATATGTTTTATACTATGGAGAACTCACAGGGACACTTTCAGCTCTCATGCACACTATGGCTTTTGTAAATGCTTTGCAAAAGTGTTTAAGCGCATCAAGCACATGTGCATTTATTTCACTAGCCAGAATAATAATTGAAATGAAGAAAAAAAAATGATCTAGCACTAAATGCACGTAGCACTTAGGCGCGTTTTAGATGTTTTTCTTTCTGCCAAAAAGCTCCTTTCTTGAACACACAAGTGATTTTTTTTTTTCTCACTTCTAAACATCTGTAAATGCCTATGAGTACATGGACACATAGGCCAACATGGAGGGACATTTGGTGGCAGAAAAAAAAGTCAAACGCCTGTAAAACAGGCTTTTTTTTTGGCTCAAGTTTGCCTGAGGCCTAACCGTTACAGGTATGTGACCCAGAGGTACTGATATAAAGCAGTGGATAACAAAGCAGAAATACCTGTTGTGGGTGGAAATAACTGTTAAATCCTATTTTACTTCAGTAACCATTCAGATTATTTCATTTCAAACTTGCACCATGAGAAGACACTGAAATTCAGATTTGTTGCCGTGAACATCTAACAACCACTTGCCAACCGCACACTGTAGTTGTACTGCTACAGTACAGGCTATCTACATTGATACGCGATTGCGCCTTTCCGGGTTGGGGGCTCACACGCCCGTCCACCCAGCTGTGCTGTTACTGGTTCCAGCACATGCACATGCCGAACAACAGGTCCCAGCCAATGATTTATGGCCGGGACCTGCCGATCGGTGGAGCGAGTGACAGACAAAAGCTCTGTGTATGTAAACAACACAGAGCTCTCTACTGACAGTGCTGATGTGCCATTTTTCTTTTTTATTCCTGCAAAGCAGGGATTTAAAAAACAGCACATCCTTTAGTTTTACTAAACACAGTAAACACTTTACACATTACTAGACGCACAGTTAACCCTTTGAATATCCCAAATGTTAACCCCTTCCCAGCCAGTGTCATTAGTACAATGTCAGGGTATATTACTAGCACTGATCTCTGTATTAGTGTCACTGGTGATGTCAGTGTTGGTTAGTGTTAGATTGCCCACCGCACTATCACAGTCCCGCTATAAGTCGCTGATCACCGCCATTACTAGTATAAATAAAAATTCCAGTATACTGTATATACTATACGCTATAACTTTCATGCAAACCAATTAATATACGCTTATTGGAAGTTTTGGGATTTATTTTTTTATTAAAAGTATGTAGCAGAATACATTTTGGCCTAAATTTATATAGAAATTTGACTTTTAAAATGTTTACATTGGATATGGTTTATTGCAGAATTAAATTTTTTTTTTTTTCAATAGTTACTGTCTTTTTTTCATTTATATAATAAAAACCCACTGGTGATCAAATACCAGCAAAAGAAAGCTCTATTTGTGTGGGGGGGGGGGGGGGGCAGAAAAAGGAAATTTAAGGCAGGAATTAAAAGGAGAACTCCATTTTCACCACTTTCAATAAAAAAAAGTGTGTACATAAATAAACAATCCAACAGGGGTAATGAGATTCCCTTACACTGGCTATAATGTTTACATTGGATGCATCTGTGTTGATATGTTGCATTGCATGTTAAAATGCACTGCAATATTTTTATTTTTAAATTTCACACCCCCGTCTGCCCCTTACAACTTAAGGGTGGAGGAGGGGGGGCGGAAACGTGTCTCAGCCATGCGTTTTTACTGCCCAAAACTACACGTGTAAACTAGGCCTTTTAAAAGCATTCACCTCTGAAAAAAAACGAAAACAAAAATCTCTGTTTTGTATTGATCAAAATGAAATACACCTCATCCTAAAAACGTGCTAGAATTATTTCTCCAATGACCTCACAGCTCCTATTCAGATTGACAACATGCAATATGTCATTTATTATTTCTCAGTGCACAGTTAAAATGTGCAGATTCCTTGTTCTTAATACATGATTGATGTGCATTTCTTATAACCACATGCTACTTTCATACATGACATGACATCAACTCCAGGATCTTTGTGGGTGGAGTTGGACCCCCTTCAGCTGGCAGGAGACGCACAGTTGGTTCTGACCAGCTCAGTAGATTGTTTTTAAAAAGTCCTGGATTCTTTCTTGGATACACAGAATATAACTGGATACAAACATTTATAGGTAAAGTTGATCCAGGGAATATCCGATTGCCTCTCGGGGGATCAGGAAGGAATATTTTTCCCCTGCAGGAGCAAATTGGATCATGCTTTGCTGGGGTTTTTTTTTTTGCCTTCCTCTAGATCAACTGCGGATATACGATTATAATTTTTTTTTTTTCCAGGTTGAACTGGATGGTCTTTTGTCTTTTTTCAGCCAGACTAACTATGTAACGAAGAGTGATGCGATTTAAATTGACGCCTGCAGGCTATTTTTGCACAGACCATATTATTATTATTATACAGGATTTATATAACGCCAACAGTTTGTGCAGCGTTTTACAAAATGAAGGCAGACATTACAGTTACAATACAATTTGGTACAATAGGAAACGGAGGGCCCTGTTTGTTAGAGCTTACAATCTAGGAGGGAGGGTTGAGTGATACAAAAGGTAATAGCTGTGGGGGGATGAGCTGATGGAGGAAATAAATGGCAGTTTACTAGGTAGAAGCAGATAGGCTTCTTTAAAGAGAAACCACCATATGTGTCATTTATGCACTTTCTCTGTCCATGGAGTTTCCCCTGAGGAACAGCAAGTCTTGAAATGTGTCAGGCACTTGGGCATTGTATCTGTGAAGTCAGTGGGCAACATTTTTGCCATATATGACATTAACGTGGTTAGAAGTGTTAAAATACATAACATGATTGTTTTGCAGCGATGTATTCTGTTTACCATGATATAAACTGTGAATACACACTTTGTTTCTATGTTATGTTTTTAATTTTATAATAGAGTTTTGTTTATTTTAGTTATGTGTTACATAGTTAGTCTGGCTGAAAAAAGACAAAAGTCCACCCAGTTCAACCATTAGAAAAAAAAAAAGTTATCCTACACCCACAGTTGATCCAGAGGAAGGCAAAAAACCCAGCAAAGCATGATCCAATTTGCTCCTGCCAGGAAAGAAATTCCTTCCTGATCCCCCGAGAGGCAATCAGATATTCCCTGGATCAAATATACCTATAAATGTTATATCCAGTTATATTCTCTATCCAAGAAAGAATCCAGAACTTTTTTTAAAGCAATCCACTGAGCTGGCCAGAACCAACTCTTGAGGGAGTAATTTCCACATTTTCACAGCTCTCGCTGTGAAGAAACCTTTCCTTATTGGAGATTACATTTCTTTTCCTCCAGACGTAAAGAGTGCCCCCTTGTCCTCTGTGATGACCTCAGGGTGAATAACTCTACACCAAGTTCACTATACGGACCACTGATGTATTTATACATGGAGATCATATCCCCCTTATGTATTCTACATGGAGATCATATCCCCCCTTATGTATTATATATGGTGATCATATCCCCCCTTATGTATTATACATGGAGATCATATCCCCCCTTATGTATTATACATGGTGATCATATCCCCCCTTATGTATTATACATGGAGATCATATCCCCCCTTATGTATTATACATGGAGATCATATCCCCCCTTATGTATTATACATGGAGATCATATCCCCCCTTATGTATTATACATGGAGATCATATCCCCCCTTATGTATTATACATGGAGATCATATCCCCCCTTATTTATTATACATGGTGATCATATCCCCCCTTATGTATTATACATGGAGATCATATCCTCCCTTATGTATTATACATGGAGATCATATCCTCCCTTATGTATTATACATGGAGATCATATCCCCCCTTATGTATTATACATGGTGATCATATCCCCCCTTATGTATTATACATGGTGATCATATCCCCCCTTATGTATTATACATGGTGATCATATCACCCCTTATGTATTATACATGGTGATCATATCACCCCTTATGTATTATACATGGTGATCATATCACCCCTTATGTATTATACATGGTGATCATATCACCCCTTATGTATTATACATGGAGATCATATCCCCCCTTATGTATTATACATGGAGATCATATCCCCCCTTACGTATTATACATGGTGATCATATGCCCTTCTCTGTACTTTCTCCAGTTCCCCAATGTTCTTTTTGTGAATTGCTGCCCAAAACTGAACTGCATATTCCAGATGAGGTTTTACTAATGATTTGTACCGGGGTAATATGATATCTCTCTCTCTGGATTCTATACCTCTTTTAATACAAGAGAGGATTTTGCTCGCTGTAGAAACCACAGCTTGGAATTGCATGCCATTATTAGCTTGTGATCTACCAGAACTCCCAGATCCTTCTCCACCATTGATGGTCTAAAAAGTCCCTGTTACCCGTTCTCTTTTTGTACTTATACTTTTTTTTTTTCTGAGATGTTGGCACCATGAAGAGTCTTAAAGGATAAACTCGCCTTTTGCACAAAAATAATGAATGCACATTTTTTTGCAGGTAAAACAATGTGCATTTATTATTTTTGTTCAAAGGAGCCTCTAAAGCATTGCACCAGCGATCAGCAGATCACTGGTGCCATGCAGGTCTCCTGCAGACCTTTTAGTATATCTGCTTGCCATAGGGGATGTACACTAAGGCTGTCAGGACTTGCAGTTCATCCATTCACGGAAGTCTTTGAATGAATAACGCGTTGGTGTGGGCGGAGCACCGCATGGTCGCGCTGTTTCCAAATTTGACAGTATGAGGAACTTCTCCTGGTACTTCTGTCAGAGGGAGGGGGGCAGCGGCTGCAGCATTGGGAACATGGTACATGTTCCCAAAAGTAAAGTGAACTTATCCTTTAAGTCACACTATCATACGTTTTAAATAGAAAACCTTCATATACACAATCCTATACCTACAGTTGATCCAGAGAAGGGCAGAAAACCCCCAGTAAAGCATGATCCAACTTGCTCCAGCAGGGAAAAATATATTCCTTCCTGATCATGTTTGAGATCTTGCACCTCCTGTTTACTTCCCCTATTCTATGAATGGGGAAAACAATGCTTCCTTGGATATGTGATGTTGGTATCCTAGGGGGCAGAATGAAAAGAATGAAACCTCATTCTTGCCTAGGCAAAAATGGAGACAAAGCAGAAAAGGGGAAAAAAAGGTAAATTACATTTTTATACATATTTATTTATATTTTCTTCTTTCTTTTTTTTTGAAGTGGAGGGGGAATTAGAATGATGCAACATGTCATTTCTGAGGGAAGGTCTGAATACTACCCCAGTTTACTTTGCAAGAGCAAACTTTAATGTTGATCCTTCAGTATTGTAGATATTGAGATTTCAGCGCACCAGCTGAGAAAGGTAAACTGTTTATGCCGTGAGCCTTAGGATATCCCTGAGGATGCCATGCAAACAGATTGCCTGGAATCTGAACTGAAGCTTTGTGAAGATTTCAGGGTAAGCTAGAGATCCAGTTACAAGAGGATGAGGATTATATGGAACTATATAATTTTTTAAAAAGATGAAAACATATGGTGTAAAAAGCATGTGGTTGAGCCGTGTTTTAAGCATCCCCCAAACTCCCTGCCTTAAAGATTAGTTTACCTTTACCAAAAATCTGCTTATGCAGCTAAGGGGCATGTATAGATGAAAATAAACTGTGCAGCTTTGACCAAAGTTAATGACTTTGCTATAGGCAATTATATACCTCCCAAAGATGACATCCACCCTCCATCCACCCTGCTCACCTCCACCATCACAAGTGTGAGCTCTCACTATGATTCAACCCCCTCATGTGCACTTTCTCTCCCCCAGGGCAGTAGCTCTGAGCTCAGCATTTTGAGAGCTCGCTCTTTTGATGCTGGGGGTGGACAGTACAACCCTGGCCAAAAGTTTTGAGAATGACACAAATATTTACCTGCAAGGAAACACATGTAGTTATCATTGCTTTGCACAAAAAGGGATTCACAGGCAAGGATATTGCAGCTACTAAGATTGCACCTAAATCAACCATTTATGGGATCATCAAGAACTTCAAGGAGAGAGGTTCAATTGTTGTGAAGAAGGCTTCAGGGGGCCCAAGAAAGTCCAGCAAGTGCCAGAACTGTCTCCTAAGGTTGATTTAGCTGCAGGATCAGGGCACCACCAGTGCAGAGCTTGCTCAGGATTGACAGCAGGCATCTGCACGCAGTGAGGAGAATACTTTTGGAGGATGGCCTGATGTCAAGAAGAGCAACAAAGAAGCCACTTCTCTCCAGGAAAAACAGGGATAGACTGATAAAAGGTACAGGGATTGGACTACTGAGGACTGGAGTAAATTATTTTTTTCTGATTGGGGCATCCAGAAGAAAGTGCTACCATCAGTCCTGTGTCATGCCAACAGTAAAGCATCCTGAGACCATTCATGTGTGGGGTTGCTTCTCAACCAAGGGAGTGGGCTCACTCACAGCCATGAATGAAGAATGGTACAAAAACATCCTCCGAGAGCAACTTCTCCCACCCATCCAAGAACAGTTTGATGATGAACAATGCCTTTTCCAGCATGATGGAGCACCTTATCATAAGGCAAAAGCGATAACTAAGTGGCTTGGGGAACAAAACTTTGAAATTTTGGGTCCATGGCCAGGAAACTCCCCAGACCCTAATCTCATTGAGAACTTGTAGTTAATCCTCAAGAGGTGGATGAGCAAAAAAAAAAAAAAAACCCACAAATTCTGACAAACTCCAAGCATTGTTTATGCAAGAATGGGCTGCCATCAGGACGTGGTCCAGAAGTTGACTGACAGCATGCCAGGGAGAATTGCAGAGGTCTTGAAAAAGAAGGGTCAACACTGCAAATATTGACTCTTTGCATAAACTTAAAGTAATTGTCAATAAAATCCTTTGACACTTATGGAATGCTTGTAATCATCAGTATACCATAGTAACGTCTGACAAAAAGATCTGCAAACAATGAAGCAGCAGACTTTTAATATTTGTGTCATTCTCAAAACTTTTGGCCGGGGCAGTGAGGTGAGGGACCTTCTTAGTAACATCCTAGCAACAAGGCAGACAATGCTAAAATTGTGAATTGTTACCCTTTACTGTGGAGCTGGGCACCAGTATATTATCAGTATTTGAGGTTTCCCAGGATGGGGGATGTCACCTCTGGTTGTTTTTCAGCCAGGCTTTGGGAGGTACATAAATGGCCTACACCTATAGCAAGGGATTTATTATTATATACAGGATTTATATAGCGCCAACATTTTGCTCAGCACTATACAATATAAATGGAGACAATACAGTTCAATACAAGAGGGTTAGGAGCAGGGGCGGACTGACAACACATGGGGCCCCCGGCAATAAGGGATCATGGGGCCCCTGAGTCCTTGCCCAAACTCAAAAAGCCTATGAGAACGGTACCAGGGGAATCTCATGGGGCCCCCTACTGACTCCGGGCCCTCAGGCAGTGCCAGTTTCCAAATGGTCAGTCCGCCGCTGGTTAGGAGGGCTGCTCCTAGGAGTTCACAATCTAATGTTCAACTTTGGTCAAAGTTGCTCAGTTTATCTACTCACGCCCTTTACATGCATAGGCAGTTTTTTGGTAAAGTAACCCTTTAAGTTGCAAAGACAGCAGATGGGGGTGTTCACATGCCATGGTTGTGATGCTTTGCTTCGCACCCTTAGCAGAATTTATCCCCCTGTCGCATTTGATGGCCGGTACCGCCATTAAAGGTAATCCATGTGGATGGGGACTACGTACAATGCATCAGCTTCTAACTTCAGCTTATTTATTTAAGCTTTGACCAAAAAAAAAAACTGGAAGCTGATTGGTTTCTATGCAGAGCTGCAACATATTTTGTACTCTCCAGGTTTAGTAAATCTACCTCCTTGTTGTGATGACAACTAAGTATTGCAGCAAATTCATTTGGTGTGCCAAGTCTGTCGAATTCGCCCATTGACGTCAATGGGACTGCACTGGAACCTCAAGCCAAACAGTTGGCTTGTGGTTGCTACATGGTATTTCACTGCAAAGTACCCTTTGGCTGGAAAAAAAAAAAATTGGGTTAAAAAAAAAGGTATTGAGAAAGCAGTATCACACTGTGGATCGCTTTTCAGGAGGGGGTTTGCTGTAGAGACTGCAGCAGGTATAAATGAGGCCTAAGAAGGTCAACTGTATGTCCTCACTCTGTGCACTGCAGGAGAGACTGACTGCCTCCTACTGCTACTTCCCCCTCTCCCATACTGAGTGCTGCTCTTCAGAGGTTTCAGGAGACTCATATCAAGATCTTCTAATACTTCAAGTATTCTGTAAGAATAAAATGTCATTTTTTTAAAATAAACATATACCTTAATTAAATACTGGCCTTTTATATACAGTATGCCTACAGTTCAACTAATGTAAATAACATTCTCTGGTCAGTCGCTGATTGTTCTATAAACAATACATCATTTGTGTGCGATCCCCATTATTTATTCCTTTTCTCTCCTGCCAGATATTCCCATAGGACTTTCACCCTATGTTGTTCTACCTGACATTGGGAGATGTTCTCAAGACAACACATCAAACTTCTTTTAATTGGAAATGCGGGGTGAGTTTATTTTCTTGTGCAATGCAAATGGTAATCATTGTAATATAGAAAAGTGGTTATATATATCATGAGGGGTGATTTATTCAAACGGAAAAAAAAAGTCTGTGCTGTGCAGAGCAAACACTCAGCCTGACGGGCTTTTGTAAGGGGACTTCTGATTCATCGGGTGTTGATGCCAAAATGTGCAAGTCCCTGCCCCACTTCTTGGATAGGACAGTGACCCACTGCTGGAAGTCATAAGCCTTTGCTATATTGTGCCCAACTGTTGTGCCATAGGCCTACCCACGCCATCCCCCGCCATGAGCCTTTTATATTTAAAAGAAAGGGAATGTCCACGCCAAATATTTTTCTGCACTTTACTGTTCCTCTTCAAAAGATGTGACATCATGGATGTAGCCCCTCCCAATACATTTTGTCTATAGGAAATCTTCAGGGATTGGTCTATTGGACACTCTTCAAAAGATGGCCATGATATACAGCATCTCTTGCCATACTGACAGGTGTCTTTGGCATAGAACGCCATACACAACAGTGGACATATTGTAGCAGTTATTTGTTAGTGCAACATCAGCACATTACCCAAAAGCCATCTTCCACTTGTACTCCCTCTCCTCTCTTTGGAGGCACCGCAGTGTTGGGACCTATTTCCCAGTATACTCGGATCTGAAGCTTTCTGCTCTATTCAAACTGAGATTAACAAGGTGCTTGCTATTGGATACCAATCTCTCTCTGTCTCACTCCATAGCTTTACTCAGGCATGCTCCCAGATGTTACTCCCAGATGTGCTAGTAATCACCGAGAACACTTAGGCTGGCTTTAAAGGCCTTTTGAATCCCACTCACAGTCCACTTAGACCACGGGTGTCAAACTGGTGGCCCTCCAGCTGTTGCCAAACTACAAGTCCCATGAGGCATTGCAAGATTGAGTTACAAGCATGACTCCCAAAGGCAGAGGCATGATGGGACTTGTAGTTTGGCAACAGCTGGAGGGCCGCCAGTCTGACACCCCTGACTTAGACCATAGTTCCAGTCAGGGAGACTACAACTGGTTTTTCTGGGTGTCAAATTACCTGAAGTTTAGCCCTGTGAAGGACCCTTAGCAGTAGTTGCCTACATCCACGTTGCTGTGACTCCCATGCCATCTCTCTAGGCCCCTCCCTTCCTGGCATTTATATGGGCACAAACTCCACCCATTGCATCACTACAGGAAGGCTTTGTCTAAAAGGGCGTCTAAAACCTAATTACATAATTCCCTATTATCTCACCATTTTGGCACAGACTAGCTAACTGCACCTGCTTACACGCTATCTAATAAACCTGAGAACTGTCCAAAACCTCCACTATTCTCATGTTTTAACATGTTTCTAAACCCAGGACCCCGCATTCACTATATCTGGTCTCCCCGGACCCCGCATTCACTATATCTGGTCTTCCCGGACCCCGCATTCACTATATCTGGTCTTCCCGGACCCCGCATTCACTATATCTGTTCTCCCCGGACCCCGCATTCCCTATATCTGGTCTCCCCGAACCCCGCATTCACTATATCTGGTCTCCCCGGACCCCGCATTCACTATATCTGGTCTCCCCGGACCCCGCATTCACTATATCTGGTCTCCCCGGACCCCGCATTCACTATATCTGGTCTCCCCGGACCCCGCATTCACTATATCTGGTCTCCCCGGACCCCGCATTCACTATATCTGGTCTCCCCGGACCCCGCATTCACTATATCTGGTCTCCCCGGACCCCGCATTCACTATATCTGGTCTCCCCGGACCCCGCATTCACTATATCTGGTCTCCCCGGACCCCGCATTCACTATATCTGGTCTCCCCGGACCCCGCATTCACTATATCTGGTCTCCCCGGACCCCGCATTCACTATATCTGGTCTCCCCGGACCCCGCATTCACTATATCTGGTCTCCCCGGACCCCGCATTCACTATATCTGGTCTCCCCGGACCCCGCATTCACTATATCTGGTCTCCCACGGACCCCGCATTCACTATATCTGGTCTCCCACGGACCCCGCATTCACTATATCTGGTCTCCCACGGACCCCGCATTCACTATATCTGGTCTCCCACGGACCCCGCATTCACTATATCTGGTCTCCCACGGACCCCGCATTCACTATATCTGGTCTCCCACGGACCCCGCATTCACTATATCTGGTCTCCCACGGACCCCGCATTCACTATATCTGGTCTCCCACGGACCCCGCATTCACTATATCTGGTCTCCCACGGACCCCGCATTCACTATATCTGGTCTCCCACGGACCCCGCATTCACTATATCTGGTCTCCCACGGACCCCGCATTCACTATATCTGGTCTCCCACGGACCCCGCATTCACTATATCTGGTCTCCCACGGACCCCGCATTCACTATATCTGGTCTCCCACGGACCCCGCATTCACTATATCTGGTCTCCCACGGACCCCGCATTCACTATATCTGGTCTCCCACGGACCCCGCATTCACTATATCTGGTCTCCCACGGACCCCGCATTCACTATATCTGGTCTCCCACGGACCCCGCATTCACTATATCTGGTCTCCCACGGACCCCGCATTCACTATATCTATCTGGTCTCCCCGGACCCTGCATTCACTACATCTGGTCTCTCACAGTACACACAACATGGAAATGCAACTATTTTAGTAAATATAAACTGCTAAATACCTTTTTTCATTAGCAGTTAGAGCAGTCTTGTGACTTCAGCAGGGCACTGGTTAAAGCTTGTAGGAGTTTTCTTTCTGCTCTAGGAGGATGTGAAACCTCTGACCCTCTCTCTGGACCGTGCTGATTGGCCCTGTGCTGATCACATGCACCCTCCCAAGAAAAAACAAACAAACAAACCTTTCTAGCAATACAAATCAAACTGAGCATGTGCATGTGACTATGGATTCAGTCTGTATCAAGTGGACATTTCAACAAGAGAAGGGGCAGAGAAGAAAGGATCAAACAGCCTTTTTACACAATAGAGGATTAACCCCTTAGGTTCCACAGTGAGTATAACAAGCATGCTTTACTGCATAAACAGACTGATTTTACTGTTGTGGGTTTAGTAACCCTTTAAGGTCCAGCATCACTAAAATCCCTATACTACCGATCTATTAAAAGTCAAAGTTAAGTGATATACAGAAATTATTATTCAGAATAGCTTGGATATCACAAGGTTTGTCATCTAACCCTTGATTTCCTCACCCTGCAGGCTGACTAGCTGCAGGTGCTGTTCGCCTGACAATTTTCGGTCCGGCTGCTACAACAAATAATCGACTTTGTAAAGCTGGCCAAGCACCTACTGTTAGATTCCTCTGAATCGGACGATATTCTAACACTGTATGGCTATCTAATATCTAGAAATTTGTAGACTTAGACTTGGGCTTTAGAACAGTAGTGGTCAACTTACTTGATAGAGGAGGCCTCAAGTACAGCCCATGAAGTCACCAAGGGGCCACACATAATAATCCTGAATGTAATGCTATAGAAAACTTCCAGGGACATGTAATAGATGAGCATAGAATGTGAACATGCCATAAGAGTTGTTGAAAAATGGGGGGGATGCTTCAAGAGACTACATCGGACTGCTACTGCTGCTTCCTCATTTGGGCTTTCTACGGCCGTAAGATGAACAAGAGAAAAATCAATCCATTCCCCCACCCATACTGTTAAAATGGATGGAGGAATCTCCACTGCAGGCTATTGTATTCAGGCAGCTGTATTATCAGAGGTCACCTAAATACAATGGTGATGCCGATCATGCAATAGGTTGCAGTCGCTGTTAGACTGAGCTGGGTGGAAAATTATTGGCCTATCTTTAATTTTACTTTTGTTAAGTTGAAGGGGACCTGCAGGGACAATCCAGATTCAAATTTCAACCAATTTTGCAGGAATCAGCCCAAATTCAAGCCATCTATCAACGTGTAACACTGCAAATCAGAGCTTGTTTGAAATGAGAAATAATGCCAATACCACCCCCACTTCCCCATTTATTGTTACAAGCAACACATGGTAGTTTTTTTTGTGGTTTTTTTTTTTTTTCTTCTTAATTTTAACTCTCAACACACAAGTTAACCTACCTCTAGTGTAACAGTTATAGTATGGGTCATGAAACATTGAGCGAGACATATTGAAGCAAAATTAAAGAGGATTAGTAACAAGGGTTTCTAACACTACCACATATTATTGAACTTATATACAGTACATCAAGTTGGGTTTATTTTACACATGTATATCTATAAGATATTAGAGAGTAACCAGGTGTGGCACCCTCTGAGATTAGTGCAGGTTGTTAGGTAAATTTATGCTTCACTCCTCTTTGATCAGTGGAGCTGGGGATGATTATTCTGGCCTGTTCAGTGTCTCATGGGCTGCTGCTCTGATTACTTCCCCCCTATATTCTAGAGGATTCTATAATCATACTGGGAGGAAGAGTGGGTAGCTTGAAAATGTATGGGGAATCCAGCCAATCCCTGGGGAGGAGTGCCAAACAGGTGGCTGAAAAGCCCATAAAAAGTCTGAAGCCTGAGGTAGGAAAAGGAGAATTCATGGGCCCAGTTCCTGCTCGAGGAGACCCCTGCGCAGTGCCTTTGCCCCTGGGACAGGATTACTGGAGCTGCCATCTAGAAGACAGTGAGGTCCCAGCTGGAGCCTTAGCAGGGGGGCCTATTTGCAAAGCCTAGTCCTGAAGTGAGCTTGAGTCTGGAGAAGCTCACTGGAGAGAGCTAGGAGGAAGTTGGGGAAAAGTGTTAGGGATCCGGGTATGACCAGAAATGTGTGGACTGACACAGGGAAGTAGCAGGCTTCAAGAACACAGGCGTAGTCAGGCTGTAGAGGTGGAATGGTCAGGCAGGCCGTAAGGTACTGTCAGGTGCCACCTGGCAGTGTCTCTAGCAGCCCACAGCATGGATTTCCCCAGGGCGCAGGGTCTAAGTACCAGCCTGCTATTCACCAGGGCCCCTGATGGTGGGGATGGACTTGGTGCAGACTGGAACCAGGTCGCGACCCCTGAGTGCATCCGGCTGTGGTAGAGAGTACTAGCAGGGGAGTGCAGGAACGGAGTCTGATGGGAAGAGGCAGGCAGACTTACCAAAGGTGATCCGTGCGGGATGGATGGATCGTCGGGTGAAGTAAGCGTAGTCAGACAGGCCGGGTCGGTATCGTGCGGGCAGCGTGGTACAGGAGGAGCAAGCAGAGAATGGTCGGGGTCACAAGCCAGGTTCAGCAGGTAGCGGGCAGCGCGGTACCGAGGATCAGGCAGAAGGATGGTCTGGCAAGCCAGGGGTTCAACAGGAGATGGTAAGAAAAGGTCCGGATCAAAGCAGGGTCAGCAACAAGGCAGTAACACAGGATACCAGGTACAAGGGCTCATGGGAAACATACACCAAGGCCCAGATCATAGTCCTGGTCATTCCTTATATGCACCTCCTGCAATCAGCCTCAGGTGTTTTGGCTGATTGCAGGAATGAGCCTCTGGTTGCTGAGAGCACCCGCTGGCCAGCCCTGGTACTGCAACCCACAAGGCAGGTGAGTCCCACCACTATTGGCGAGTGCATTCCTGACAAAAAGTGTCCAGCTGTCCTATGGTGATGTGAGTCCGCATCACCCCTTGCTGAAGAGTCACTGGTGGATATCGGAGGCAACCGATGATCTTGTAGCATTGTGAGTAGATTACCTAAGTGCTGGATATTAGCGACTGTGTGTAGCTCTTGGTCTTTTGGAAGAAGTTATAGTCACCCACCAGCAGTAGAAATTCTGTGGGACTATTTTGCAGCTCAGTGAGATGGAGAAAAGTAGTTGTGATCTGTGATTGGCTACAGCTAATCACATGGTACAGGGTGCTGTGATTGGACCAGGTACCATGTGCTAGCTGTGGGCCATTCTCAGCATCACTGTAAATGTACTGTGGGCGGCAAGTGGTTAAACGATTCAGTTCACCAGTTTTGGGTATCCCTTGCTCCCTTAACCCCATCCAAGTCCAATGTTCCAATAAAACATCAAAAAGACACAACTAGACTATTCTATTCAAGCCAGTGGAAGACTGGGGAAAAATGCTGTGTGCCCTTTTAACTGGGGAAAAGAAATTAAGGTTGCCACCGGCTCCTTAAGGGATATGCTACACATCTATTCCCTTTTAAAGGAGGGTAGGTAAGCATACTAGTGTACCCTACCCTACTAGGTAGACTACCTGTACACTGTAACAAAGAGAACCCTTGGTACTCTGGGTCATGTGACCTAATTTAACAGACTTTATTTGCAGTTTAGATCCACTTTTTAACTTGCCTATACTCCTGATTATCTCGGGATAGACTTCATGACTGTCCCTCCTAAAGAAAAATCTTCTTGCTATGGTATTGAAAACCGCTCAAACGGCTGCTGTGATAGCAGATTCCTCAGATTGTGTTGAGAAAAGGACAGTGTACACTGTATCCGTGGATAGGTAATAATGGCCTATGTGGATTTTACAGACTATGGATTCTGATCTTATAATTTGTGTTTACCCTCCACCTCACATGACTGGTGGAATGCAAAGAATTTACTAGTTCTAGTCAAGTAGTGAACGGAGTATGACTTCTTTGTGCCCACATTGAATGTGTATCTAATTAGGATTCTGTGGCTTGCAGAGTGGGAAAGTCAGCACTGATGAACCACTACGTCAACAGCCGCTTCACCAACTTCTACAGAGCCACCATAGGAGCAGACTTCTTCACCAAAGAGCTACGACTAGATGACAAACTGGTGACAGCACAGGTAAACAACAACCAAAAGGGGCATCTACCTGTGTCCAAAGTACAGATGGAGGAGCTTGTCCATGGAGAATGATTCTGGGGATCTCATCATGTAGATTGACATGATGTGTGCAGAGTGTATTTGCAAAAGATAATATAAGAACACAGAAGTGAGGTGAAAGTCACAGGGGTTGTTACAAATATTGACAATTCATCATAGTTCTCCAGGGTTGGCACAGAATTAAAAAGCATTAAGTATATCTCTGCAATACATTTCCCCATGTTTGATCCCTATAAAACACTGCAAGTGCAGAAAAATGTGAATAACTGTTGACCTGCCAGGAATTCAGTGAGCTTCTAATTTCATGTTTGGACTGTCAACACTTCACCCCTGCTACACTGAAATCCCAACTAGTGTTTTCAGTCACTTATCCCCTTAAGTCTAGGTTTAGTAGGTGCGACTAAGCATGCATGCATTTTCCCCTAGATGACCCCTCCCCCTTCAAAAAAAAAATACACACCAATTACTGTACCGAATCAACTAAAGTGTATGCAAATCAGTATGTGCCAATATACATATATTCAAATTTTCATAAAGAACCTTTGAATGTGCCAGGTGCTTATGAACCCTATGTAAACAAATGCAGTGATACTCTTTACAGTCAGAAATGCATCAGACAGCGATTTTGAATCCACATAGCGTAATCCTGCTTGATGTAATTTACTGGTAACAATTTAACACCATCCTTTTGATACCCCTCTGACCGCTAGGGCCGACTTGCATCAATAAGTTCTAACCGCCGCTCAGTGCTACTTGTTTGATCCAACAAGAGTCTGCTGATGCCCTGTGTGTAGGGAAAGTGCTCTTGGGAGTCCTGGGGGAACATGTCTACATGGGTAGGAACTAAGATCAAAGCAGCAGTCCCTGCAAGAACTTCGGAAGTCTGGTGATTGCCGGATTTTTCACTCCATAAGACGCACCTAGGTTTTAGAGGAGCAAAACAAGAAAAAAAATATTCTGAACCAATGGAAAGCAGACATAGTAGAGGAGATGACCAGAGACTGCAGACATAGTACAGGTGATGACCGGAGACTGCGGACACAGTACAGGAGATGACCGGAGACTGCGGACATAGTACAGGAGATGACCGGAGACTGCGGACACAGTACAGGAGATGACCGGAGACTGCGGACACAGTACAGGAGATGACCGGAGACTGCGGACACAGTACAGGGGATGACCGGAGACTGCGGACACAGTACAGGAGATGACCGGAGACTGCGGACACAGCAGAGGAGATGGCCACAGACTGCGGACACAGCAGAGGAGATGGCCGGAGACTGCGGACACAGCAGAGGAGATGGCCGGAGACTGCGGACACAGCAGAGGAGATGGCCGGAGACTGCGGACACAGCAGAGGAGATGGCCGGAGACTGCGGACACAGCAGAGGAGATGGCCGGAGACTGCGGACACAGCAGAGGAGATGGCCGGAGACTGCGGACACAGCAGAGGAGATGGCCGGAGACTGCGGACACAGCAGAGGAGATGGCCGGAGACTGCGGACACAGCAGAGGAGATGGCCGGAGACTGCGGACACAGCAGAGGAGATGGCCGGAGACTGCGGACACAGCAGAGGAGATGGCCGGAGACTGCGGACACAGCAGAGGAGATGGCCGGAGACTGCGGACACAGCAGAGGAGCTGGCCGGAGACTGCGGACACAGCAGAGGAGCTGGCCGGAGACTGCGGACACAGCAGAGGAGCTGGCCGGAGACTGCGGACACAGCAGAGGAGCTGGCCGGAGACTGCGGACACAGCAGAGGAGCTGGCCGGAGACTGCGGACACAGCAGAGGAGCTGGCCGGAGACTGCGGACACAGCAGAGGAGAGGGCCGGAGACTGCGGACACAGCAGAGGAGAGGGCCGGAGACTGCGGACACAGCAGAGGAGACGGCCGGAGACTGCGGACACAGCAGAGGAGACGGCCGGAGACTGCTGACCTTTGGGGAGCGGGGGGGGGGGGGAGTGGGTACCCGAATTTGACAGGTACCCGCTCCCAATCCTGTGGAGATGTCCTTCCCCCCTCCCTCCCCGTAGTCTTCTGGGACACTTGACAGGTCCCTGAAGACCACAGGGCCATTCACAAAGCGCAGCACTTCTCGTGCATGCGCAGTGAGCACCCGGCCGTGAAGCCACAAGCTGTCACAGCCAGGTGCCCACACTGAAGATGCAGGCTCTGGGGAGAGAAGACGGTGAGGACACCGCTGGACTGAGGAGCAGGTAGGACCACTGGAGGTCTGCAGGTTCTGCTGCACAGAAGAGCCGAGCGGCCGGTCCAGTATTCAAACGCGGTGACGGGGGGGAATACCAGGCCCAGCCGCTCCATATTCGCTCCATAAGACGCACAGACATTTTCCCCCATTTTTTGGGGGGAAAAAGTGCGTCTTATGGAGCGAAAAATACGGTATGTCACAGAGAGTAATCAAAGTGAAACTAGTCTGCAGTAGGCTTTTGCTATAATATGAGAATACGCACAGCTTATTCACATAATACATTTATCTCTCAAAGTGCCCCCCTCCTACGAGGAACAGCTACACTCTTCCTCTTAACTCCTTTACCATCGCTTACATCTTCACCTGGTCTTCGCCTTATGTAACTCCTGCAGATGCCCACATTAGTCAGTTGGTACTAGCACTCAAGGCATGCCAACACCGAGCTGAGCTGTGAAGCTTGAGGGTAAATTTGGGTCATGCCCATACATATACTTTAAGCTGCCTATAACTTATGGGGTTACAAAATGCATTGAAGAGATACTTGTGATGAGTGACATAAGGGGGCTAAGTGAGGCTCCAGCAGGCAATGCAATGTCTTAAGTAGTTTGAATTCTTGCCTTGTATGTCTAGGCGTTTGTATGTTCTCTCATTATGTTTTGTAGGTTTACTCTTTGTGCTCCAATTTCCTTATACAATCCAAAAACATTCTGGTAGGCAAACTGGCTACCTCCAAATTTATTTCCAGGCATGCAAATGAATGTGGTAGGGAAATGGACTATTTGCTTCTTTAGGGCAAAGGGTTTGATGTAGTTTTAGGCATTCTGTAAAATGCTGTTGGCTGTAAACCTCGGACATGAAATATGAACAAAGCATATCTCTCTATACTTCTCTCAATCCAGAGCACTAAGTGACATTTCTGTCTGCTGCTTCTTTCCTCTACTATCAGCATGAATCACTTCTGACAAGTTTTGCTGACACCAAGAGAAAAATGGTGACAGGGAAGGGAGCTCCAGCAGACTGACAGCCTCAGCTCTGTTCCTGTAAGCTGTGTGGAGATGGTGGGTCTTTTTCCTCTCGTCAACTCTTAAGAGCTCTCCACACCGAGCTCTACAGAGTGACTTCACCTCTCCGCCCCCTTTTTTATGACCGCTTGGACAAGCTGTATAAGTTCTGCACTTTGTATGTAGAGAAGAGAAGACTACAGATAGACAGATAAAACTTATATAGGAGGATTGTTTTCATCTATGTGTATCATCTAAGGCCAGTCACTTCACTGGTTATATCTAAAGGTTTACAGCCACTTTAAGTCTACCAAAGTAGAGATTCGACAATCCTAAACGTCCATGGTATGACATAAGGAGTATACCACACCCAAAAAAGCTTTTGTACATTTATATATCCAGAATGTAGACAGGGCCTAGGGGATCCTAATCTAGGAAATAACACACACAGAGTTCCTGATATTGTACTTTATCTTGTATATATTATATAGGTTAACCGTAATGAATAAGACCGTTTCTATAGGCAATATAGAAGGGTTACAGTTGCTGGTGTACTAGGAAGGTACTCCAGTGCTGGTGAGAACAGCCCCACAATACCAATTCAGATATCAGAATGTTTCCTATGCACAGGCCTTGTCCCTGAGCTGACTCTACTCTCCAGGAACCTCCCCTGTGCTATTCACTCTACCTAAAAAGTGTAATCTCTGTCCGAATGCTGCAGATACCCTATTTTATAAGGTCCCACGCCAAGATGGCTGCCAAAGGTCAGCAGATGTTGCACTGTCCAGTCAGACAGCTGGTACCTCTGAGACACAAATTGGGTCCAGGAGGAGACAAATCCCTTGATAGACCCCACTCCATCTGTACAGTGGCACAGTGCCACTTACTGGACAGATAAAAACCTGCACCTGTCCTGGGGAAACGATCAACTGCATGGAGACCACAGGTAATAATGGTAATTAGTTCTTTGCCCCCATGGCCTGCTTTTCCTAGGCCAGTGGTGGGCAACCTTTTTTTTTCAACTGAGCCAAATCTCGCCAAAACCACGATTGAAATTTATTTTGAGAGCCACATTTTTAAAACTGAAAATACATAGGATGGTACACTGTTTTTAGTTTCAATAAGTTTTTATAGTAATTCATCCCCTATATAGTAATTCATCCCCCATAGTAATTCATCCCCCATAGTAATTCATCCCCCATAGTAATTCATCCCCCCTATAGTAATTCATCCCCCCATATTAATTCATCCCCCATATAGTAATTCATCCCCCATAGTAATTCATCCCCCATATAGTAATTCATCCCCCATATAGTAATTCATCCCCCATATAGTAATTCATCCCCCATATAGTAATTCATCCCCCATATAGTAATTCCTCCCCCATATAGTAATGCCTCCCCCATATAGTAATGCCTCCCCCATATAGTAATGCCTCCCCCATATAGTAATGCCTCCCCCATATAGTAATTCATCCCCCCATAGTAATTCATCCCCCATATTAATTCATCCCTCATATAGTAGTAGTAAGTCAAGTCCCTCCTGTGTCAATTCACTTACCTTTGCTCCGCGCGTTCCTCTCGCCGTGTTCCCCGCGCCGTTCCGGTCTTCAGGGCGGACTGTGAGAGGAGCCTAGCTCCCCTCACGTTCGTCACGCTGCCCCGCCTACACACATCCTGACAGCCAATCACTAGCTATCAGGATGTGAGTGGCAGCGAGACTGGCCAATCATTGCTGGGCTAGCTGCAGAGTCCTCGGCCACCCGAGAGGAGGGAGGGGAGGGGAGCGGCCGCCCGAGAGGGGGGAGGGGAGGGGAGCGAGAAGAGCCGCATTAAAATGTGTAAAGAGCCGCATGTGGCTCGCGAGCCGCGGCTTGCCGACCACTGTCCTAGGCCATAGTTTCCCCAAATGGGTCCCCTAAATGAATAGAAGAATTGTTTGTACTGCCCCAAAACAATAAGATTCTTTCATCCTCTATCAATTTCTAGAACAGATTCAAAAATGATTAGTCCTTATTGAGTAATATAGACAATTTAATTAGACTTTTATATTAATGTTTCTCTTTTTGTCCAGATTTGGGATACAGCGGGCACAGAGCGCTTTCAGTCTCTGGGTGCAGCACTCTACAGGGGCACAGACTGTTGTTTGCTGGTCTTTGACGTGACATCCCCTAATTCCTTCCACGCTCTTGACACCTGGCATAGAGAATTTCTGGTACAAGCTGATCCTTCATCTCCAGACAAATTTCCCTTTGTGGTGATTGCCAACAAGACAGATCTGGAGGAACGTCAGGTTAGTGCCTTGTTTAGTACTGCAGCCGATGCGTCACTGAGCAAACAAGCCTGTTATTACTTCTCTGGGCTGTTTTATTGTATTTACTATGAACTTAGAAAGGTGGACTATAGTTTACTATGCATTGAAAGGGAATCCGTGTGAGATGAAAGATGAGAACAGTCAGTGCGGACTTTTACTTTTTCATTGATTATTTAATAAACTTTACAAAAATGGAACAAAATCATGATTATGGCTTATTTTTTCTGCACTTCCCAGGCCTTTTAAAAATGAAAAGCAGCTCTCTGCAATAAGGATGACGGCTCTTGAGCTTGTAATCAACTTAGTCTGAAAAACAAATTCTCCTATCTTCTAGTTCTTAAAAAGGATCCAAAGGCATAAAGAGAGGCATGTATAACACTGTCTCTTTTTCCAGTGTAGTCATTCAGAGACGTTTTGACCAGTTCCCCAGGCAGCACAACATTAAGGTGCATGACACAGACCCCCACGCAGCACAACATTTAGGTGTATGGCACAGTTCCCCAGGCAGCACAACATTAAGGTGTATGGCACAGTTCCCCAGGCAGCACAACGTTAGTGTGCATGGCACAGTTCCCCAGGCAGCACAACATTAAGGTGCATGGCACAGACCCCCACGCAGCACAACATTACGGTGCATGGCACAGTTCCCCAGGCAGCACAACATTACGGTGCATGGCACAGTTCCCCAGGCAGCACAACATTAAGGTGTATGGCACAGTTCCCCAGGCAGCACAACATTAAGGTGCATGGCACAGTTCCCCAGGCAGCACAACATTAACCTGTATGGCACAGTTCCCCAGGCAGCACAACATTTAGGTGTATGGCACAGTTCCCCAGGCAGCACAACATTAAGGTGTATGGCACAGTTCCCCAGGCAGCACAACATTAACCTGTATGGCACAGTTCCCCAGGCAGCACAACATTAGGGTGTATGGCACAGTTCCCCAGGCAGCACAACATTAGGGTGTATGGCACAGTTCCCAAGGCAGCACAACATTAGGGTGTATGGCACAGTTCCCAAGGCAGCACAACATTAGGGTGTATGGCACAGTTCCCCAGGCAGCACAACATTAAGGTGTATGGCACAGTTCCCCAGGCAGCACAACGTTAGTGTGCATGGCACAGTTTCCCAGGCAGCACAACATTAGGGTGTATGGCACAGTTCACCAGGCAGCACAACATTAGGGTGCATGGCACAGTTCCCCAGGCAGCACAACATTAGGGTGTATGGCACAGTTCACCTGGCAGCACAACATTAGGGTGTATGGCACAGTTCAACAGGCAGCACAACATTAGGGTGCATGGCACAGTTCACCAGGCAGCACAACATTAGGGTGTATGGCACAGTTCCCCAGGCAGCACAACGTTAGGGTGCATGGCACAGTTCCCCAGGCAGCACAACGTTAGGGTGCATGGCACAGTTCCCCAGGCAGCACAACGTTAGGGTGCATGGCACAGTTCCCCAGGCAGCACAACATTAGGGTGCATGGCACAGTTCCCCAGGCAGCACAACATTAGGGTGCATGGCACAGTTTCCCAGGCAGCACAACATTAGGGTGTATGGCACAGTACACCAGGCAGAACATGGTGTATGGCACAGTTCCCCAGGCAGCACAACATTAGTGTGTATGGCACAGTTCCCCAGGCAGCACAACGTTAAGGTGTATGGCACAGGTCCCCAAGCAAGATATGGTATAGCAGCAGCACCAGACATGTCATTGCCATAGTGAAATAAGATCAGGCTCTACAGCCAGCAATGTAGAGCACCTGGCCTGGGCTTTACAGCATGGGTGCTCAAACCTGTGGCCCTCCAGCTGTTGCAGCCTTGCAATGCCTTATGAGACTTGTAGTTCCTGGAGGGCCACAGGTTGAGCACCCATGCTTTACAGCAGTCTCTCCACAGAGCTCCTCCAGGAGCTGCAGTATTGGAGCCATGGGACCTCCACCATCATATTACTCATCCCTCTATCAGACATCTCTCCCCAGCAACCCCCCACCTCCAAAGCCTACAGACATTCCTTCCTGGCCCTCTCACACCCCTCCCCGAGGATGACTGACATTCCCTAGCCTACTGAATATCCCCTCTTGACAGACATCTCACCCTGCCTCCTCACCTGAACCTACCCCTTAAAGACGTACTTTTCTTTGGTCGCCTCACTTCCCTCCCAAGCTCAAAAACGTTCCTCCTTTGCCGTTTCTACCCCCATCCCCTCTTACAAAATTCTTCCCCTCCTGCATCACCCAAGTTGCCAGTTATCTCCCCAGGCCATCCCCCTGACAGACATCTCTTCGTGGCGGTCTCACCACCCACTAACATACCTCCGCCGCCCTACTGAGCAGCCAATTTTTGCAGTTTATTTTTTTGCTGTCTATTTCCATTGGGAGATTCCCTTTCATCTCCTGTCCTGGAGACGTATTGGAAAGGACAGGAAATCTCTAGAAAGTAAGGGAAAGTCACCTCCTAGATTGTTGTCCCTGGAACAGGTGTCCCATTGGAAGACTTGCCCTTCCCTCTTGTTCTGGTGGGAATTATAACATTTTGGATTTACCATCACATTGTCTTGGGTAGAGTGGCCAACAGGGCAAATAGGGAGGGTAACACTCCCTTTTGCAGGGATACAAACAGCAAGAAAAACTTGACTGTGTTCTTATCCTTCCCTATTTTATCCAGAGCTGAAAAATGGTTTTGGCTACATACTTTAATCAGCCCTATGTAACTTTTTTTTAATCTGTGTAACATCTTCTCTGATAGGCAGTTAGGCAAATTTAATTTGGACTTCTCCTGTAATCACAGCAGCCAGGATTGTTTAGTATGGCCTGCTTGGAGCTCCACAGGCTGGGTGTTTGATTACTTTCCCTGCCTCTAGAAAAAGCTTCTGGAGGTTAGGGCAGGAGGATTCAAATACCCAGGCTGAATATTTAGAAGGGCTTATCCAATCTCTGGCGAGGTGTGCCCACATGGTGGACAGGTTCCTGGTAAATAGTTTGGAGCCCAGAGGATATTGTCTTTCACCTGGATTGGAGTGGAACCACGAGCTCCAGGGGGGCTACGTGCACTTGGCTAGACACTGGTCTACCTAGTCGGGGCTGCACTTATGGACTGTGTGCGTTCTAGTATCCTGTGAATGGATCCTGTTCACTTATGCTGAAGTATTCATGGTCGTGAAATGTGGACTGCTTCAGTTCTGCGATTACCTGCTCTACATAGTTCTGCATAGTCTCTAGCTGTGCACATTCATACTGCTCTAGTCTTCTATCTCTGTGAAAACCATTATCACTACTAATAAAGAAGTGTCCTCCAATAGCAACTTGCTTCATTCTGGGAGTATCCTGCATCACCCCCAGATCGCCCTCCCAAGTATGGATGGATTGCTGCTGTGTGCCTGGCTGCTTTTGCAATACCTCACAAAAACCTATTCAATCCACAGCAGCCCTAAAGGGTAGCACTACATTGTTTTTTCTCTTCAACTATTATGTTTTTATTTTACTTTTTACAGTTTATAAGCTTTGTTCATTCACCTTTTTTAGTTTAACATAAAAATAAGATATAAAAAATGTTGTAAAAACAAATCCCTGTAATGTGTCTAATATGTGTATTTACTATGATCGTCAGCTCCATCCAGTGGCCATAATGCAGTTTTCTTGAAATACCTTTTATCAGGAAAATAGTGCATTATAGCCACTAGATGGGGCTGACAAGTAGCCTCCCTGGCGGTATTCTCGAGTGTAGCTCGGGGTAAAGTTTCAGTACCACAAGCGGTAACCCCGAGCTACACTCGGGCTTACCATGTAGCGCTGCTCCAGGATCTGTTCTTCACTTACCTTCTCCTGCGCTCCCGCGATGTCCCTTCTGCAGTGACCCCTGTAATGTCCTCCAACGGATGCCGGCATCTGTCTTCTGGGTTCCGTCCCCTGCGACGTCGGGACGTACGGGGACGGAACGGCAGGAAATTTGAAAATGACAAAAAGTGACATTCACTAAATACACTAAAATCACATAGTAAAACATTCCTGTATCAAACCATTTCACATACATTTTGTCCCGAGTGCTTTGTCCTTTGCCTTACCTGCATTTTTACTGTTCTTTCTTCCTGAAAACTGAGAACAGTCCATGGCGTCCAAAAAGCGTCCCTTTAGGTCAAAAGCGGTTTCAGACCGGCTAGAGAACAGCGATAGTAAATCAGAACCACTTGCAGAATTGAGTGATAATGATTCGTGGGGGAAATTCGTCATCAGACACTGAAAACGATTCTGCGACTTTGCTCAGTGATGTGCGAACTTGGCGCTATATTTCAAATTTCAGTGTTTTTGGTTTGATTATATTATTGAATTAAATGTTGTTTATATTATTTTTTATGATTATTTATTAAATTATATTTTATGATTTTGTGTTTGAAATTGTAACATACCCGGGATGTTTACTAGACTCTTGTTCGGACCGATTTCAGTGAGTTATTCCTAAAAATTACAGGCCTACAATAAAAAAATACATATTTCCATGCAAAAAAAGTACTGCTTTGAGCACAGAAATATTGACATAATCAGACCGGTAGGAGGCTAAAGGAAATACATTTAGTAGACATATTACAGGGGATTATTTGCATCAGTTGTGCAAATGTTGAGGAAATGTTTTAATAAATGGACCCATCATCTGTAACTTAGCCATGCTTTGTATCACTATAGTGTTATTGTAAGCTAAACAAATGACAGAATACAATGCATGCTTTTTATTAACAGTAGCACTAGTTGTTTTCACTCTCCGTTCAAGTTAGAGTAAACGTTTTGGGGTTTTTTTGTTTCTTTTTTTTACGATTATTTGACTGTAGATAAAATAGAAGTTCAGAGGTTTTTTTTGGTAAAGCTTGGCCTCCCAGTTAGACTCAGTCTATACCGTCCATAGAAACCACAATTAGTCTGCCACTTGAGAGTTCTCTGGTTTCTGCACCTGTATCCTGGCTCACGCTTGGCTGGCGGCTGTACACACCATTCAGCAGTTGTTTGCACGAGAGGCGTTGTGTGGATAAGACGGGTGGTTCTGTAGAGACATCTTTACAACGTGGCACACATACGCTATGTGCATGACCTACTGTAGCAATCATGCAAATATTTCCTAGATCAGCATCATGATCACCTCTTTTGATGCAGGTGGATTATTTCAAAAGAAACTCCTGGGCTGTGCCCACACTGCATAGGTTAACTGTTCATTTTGTCCAGGGGCGCAAGGAAAAGCTATACTCGCCCAATCCTTTGGAAAACCGTGCTCCCCCCCCCCCCCCCCCCACATCCAGCAGTGGACTGTTCCTGCCGCCCTCACGTCTACAGCCGGTCTATGGGCGTGATGACATCAGATCCATTCATAAGACTGCTATAGTGTGGGGGGGCAAGAATGGAGGGGACTGGTTTTGCACTTGGAGGATCACCAGATTAGGTAAGTATATCTCCGCTCTCCCATCCCCTAGATAAAAGCAAGCAGTTAACCCATGGGGTGCGGGCATAGACCCACTGCATGGGAAAATAAACATTTTACCTGGAGTTCTTCTTTAAACCTCAAAATTTAAACGTGAAAAGCTGTTTCCTTTAGTCTGCTAAAGGAGTATATTTAAGAAGAGAAACAGAAGTTTTAGGCTTGTAGTGGGAAATAAAGCCTGTGAGATCAAATATTCCTTCTAAACATACTAGCTACTGCACACAATGCAGTTCGATCCAATGACAAACTCTCGGTTGCAAGTAACTGATTTGTAACTTAAAAGGAATATTATGCAGGTAGTGCTGCAGTTGATAATCACTTAAGGGCTTGTTTATAGCAGACCGTGGACATTGCGTTCCACTATACGCTGTACACGTGTTTACTTGACACTGCGCCTGTATTTTACAAGTCGTTCATAAAAACAAAGGCCACCACGTTGATGCTATGTAATGCACAAGCCTCATAAAGTAATTTCTCTAAATAAGCCAAATCCTCTGGGAGGCTGAATGTCTCACACTCCCCCCCCCTACCAGAAATCTGACTTGTATCTCGGTGCAAACTTCTGGGAAAATCAGTAAGCCAACCGCACAAGCAGAAAATTACATTTCTGGGGGGCGTTTAATACACCATCGGTGTACAGAACGCCTCCAGGTTGTCTTATTGCATTTTTCAGGAAATTACAGCGCTGCAGATTGAAAAGGAAAAATGCTTTTGAAAAACATTTCATTGCAATATGACTTGTCACAATTGCATATGCTATACTATTAGAATTTTTTTTTTTTAATTTGCTATTTTTTTCCCATGAAAGTAGAAGCGGAGCTACCCTTTTTAAATGGGAGGGGGGAATATATATATATATATATAGTGTATGTATGTATATATATATAGTGTATGTATATATATATAGTGTATGTATGTATATATATATAGTGTGTATGTACATATTTATATTATAAAGAAGAGTATACTTGCTATAACAACCACCTCGCTTTGCTGTATTTGATTACAGGTTTCTCCTCGTCAAGCACAGGAGTGGTGCAAGTCGTATAATGCAGAATACTTTGAAACAAGTGCAAAGGCAGCGGTGAATGTAGAGGAAGCATTTGTGCAAGCCATCAGGCTAGCCCTGAAACATGTATGTATAATTGAGAAAATGTATTCATCTTTATTACCTATAGGGAAAGTGTAGCTTATTGCTAAAAATGTAATATCTTGTTCATCCTACGTCATTGAAAGCCTTGGGGTATACATTGGCTATTTCTATACCACACAAAAAAAGTGTCACAAATTACAAAATTCAGTGAGAATAGATGGTGAGAGGTTGAAGAAAGAAGGCACCCTCAACATCATTTTTAGGCCTCATTCACATGGGTGTACTTAAGTGTACACCTGTGCGAGGCCCTAGTTTGCCCATACGGGGATGCACAGGTGTTCATGCAGCCCTATTCCTGTCAATTGAGGTGCAGCAGTTGTGTGGACATAGCTACTACTCCCATTCTGACATACTTGGGGGTGTGGGTCCCTGAATCCGGATGTCAGATTGGGAGCAGTGGCTGTATCCGTGCAATGCTGTGTCTCAGCTGACAAGAATTGGACTGCCTGCACAAAGTTTGCATGAAACACCTGTGCATCCTTATGCGGGCAAACAAGACCCTCGTACAGGCAAATGCTTAATGTTACACAGTTAGTCTGGCTGAAAAAAGACAACAGTCCATCCAGTTCAACCATAAAAAGAAGAAAAAAAAAAAGTTATAATCCTATACCCACAGTTGATCCAGAGGAAGGCCAAAAAAATAAAGCAAAGCATGATCCAATTTGCCCCTGCTGGGAAAAGAAAATTCCTTCCTGTACGTGTGAACAAGGCCTAGGCCCATCTATGTTTTCCTTGAACCGATTCCTGTCATTCAATAACACTCCGGTCACATCAAACCCGCCTTTGAAATCGTGCGACTTACAGTGAAGTCGCACAATTTCAAAGTCAGGTTAACTGCTGATTTCAGGTGCGATTTGCAAGAACTTGCAGTAAAGCATTTGTAGAACAGTAAAATCAACTGTATAATTGCCCAAGATGACACAGATGTCTATGCAAATCGCACCAAAAGTAGTGCATGTACTACTTTGGAAATCAGTGCGGCTCCAACCAAGTCAGAACCGCACCAATGTGACTGCTGTAATTGCGGACACTAGGGGGCGACTTGGCATGCGATTTGTAAATCGCATGGCATGCAAATTGCATGCCAATTCGTATTCAGTGTGACCGGGGTATAATAACCTGGCCCCAAAAAAGTTTGGAAATGCATGCAGGTCTTCTTGGGCATTTATACAGTTGTTCTACAAATGCTTTACTGCAATCAACTGGTGTGAATTGGTCCTTAGGCAACCTTTTACAATGCAAAAAATCTGCAATCGCAGATAGTTGGTCAGATACTTAACCCCCTACAGGGACGTGGTTGAAAGCCCACCTTGGAAAAGCTTACTTTAAAGTTGGCCTTACACTGCTCAGATTTTGGCCCTGGATGCAGGCAAACTGGCTTCATGCATTAACGGCAGCCCTTTCATTTGTTCCTGCACCTTTTTGTTTTAAAAATGTAGCTGCAGCGAAATCGTATGGTGTGTTTGCGCCATGCGATTTCTTGCACCCACAAAAGTGCAGCGTTATTGGATGCATGATGGTGCCAAGAATGATTGACAGCCCCACAGTCCTGTAAAAGAGCAGCACGTTTTGATTTCGGGAACAGGTGCGATTCCTGCACCCACACAAGTGTGAACCTTGTCTTCGCTGCATTAGCGATCACTTATGAGCTGCCGCAATTAGCTGCAGGAGCTGGCAGCCTCCCATTCCTTTCAATGGGGCTGCCTCCTTCAGCCAATTGTGAGAACGCTTGCATCTAATCAGAGGCAGGGTGCATTCGGAGGGGTGAATGCACCCTAAATGAAAAGGCTTTTTGCAAGTTCAAAAGCAGGTCTCAGTTGTGCCACTGGGGTAGGACAAGGTAATTTAAAAAAAAAAAAACATTTGAGGTCTAAAGCTGCTTTTCCTTTTACCAGTTGTTCGTTTTTTTTTTCTTTTGTTAACAGCATGAAGTACTTGGCAATAAGTCCAATGAAGAATCTGTGAACTTGTTAGAAAAGGCAGACAATCTGCACACAAAGAAATGTAACTGTTAATGACAGAAGTGCTTCCCTTACCTCAAAAATGAAGGTGCTTTTTCCATTTATCAAAAACTATGGCAAAGCCTGAGATCTTGAAAAACCTGACTTACACGGAATTCAACCAAAACCAGAACCTTGCTAAATACAGCGTGTGAATCAACTTTTTTTTTTTTTTTCTCTGCATGGACAGTACAGACCTTGCCCTATAATCAGAGAAAATGAGATTCGTATACACCCATTATACAGCTGTGAAAGGGTTTTGGAACTTTCTAGGATTTCTGCTTAAATAATGCCTACAATGTTATCTAGACTATCTAGATTATCTATCTATAATCTATCTAGATTATCTAAAAGTCTTAGCAATGAAGACAGTTGGTCCGATTTAGTAAAAATTTTTCTTTTTTTAGTATAAGCTAAAATAAATGTTTAAAATACGCAATTTACAAAACTGATTTTTTTTTTTTGTAGTATCACTTTATGGCCTCGTGCATAGTGCTTAAAACACACCACTTGTACAGATGTTCTGCATTTATTTGTTTTTATGCCTGTAAATGCCACCTCTTTGTTAGCCTATGTGGCCATGCACACGTGTTTAAAGGAGTATTTGAAGAGGAGCATTTACAGGCAGAATAGAAACCACCAAAAGTGCATTCTGATAAGAGCGTTTGAGCAGAAAAAAATGGGCATACACATATAAATGCACATGGTATGTGTGTAAATGTATTCCAGTGGCCAGAATAAATGAATATTCTGGGCAGCATAATGCATTTACGCTCAAATGACATATATGCATAAATTCTCTTACATATACACATATATATTATAACATTTACAGGCATTTTTTGTTCTGCCAAATTCTGGTACAAAAAAAAAAAAAAAAGGCTGTTCATTGTCATAAGTAGCGTGTACTGGTCCTGTACTTCCCCCAGCATGTGACTGGACAGAGAATGAAGGAATACACAAAACCCTGCCTGTTCATTATTTCACTAGGAAAGCCCATATGTTATATATTTGAATCCACTGCACAAGGCGTTACTGGATTTCTGGCAAGATCAACAAGTATTTTCTGTACTCCTAAAAAAAAAAAAAAAAAAAAAAAAAAAAAAATAGCATTTACCATATTTAAGGCCTGGTAAGCCAATATATTACATTTTTGTTCTTGGATAAATATAAATTAACCTCTTCACGCCGGCCACACGCAAATGTGTGGCTTCTGGGCCTTGACGCCGAGCAGCCGCACATTTCCGTGCAATTAACAAAAACATATGTACTGAGAGTGCTCCCAGCACACATGTCCGGTACTCACGGAAATGTCCCGATCTCCTCTTTCGAACGGGACCTTTTCCGATCATGTGATGGTGAATCACGGCGGTCACATAATCCTAAAACCCCTCCCCCCGGCTTCTGAAACCCTTAAAGGGCTGGGAGGCGCAGGCGCCAAGGGGTTAAACCAAGATTTAGTCTAAGCCCCAATACGCACGTGTCGCACATAGGACACCCTATCCATTTGAATGGGCTGCCCTATATGCCACAAATGCTTCAGAACCTCAAGCATCTTTTTGAGCTTCTTCCATCTTGCTTTCTGCGTTTGGGGTGCCATTAAAGTGGAACTTTAATCAGAAAAGTAGATCACTTCAGGCTGGCCCCTTTTGCAGGGATTGCGATGTAAAACATTAAAAATAAATGCCTAAAATCCAGTAATACACTCTCTCACCCTGCTTTGCACATGCTCTGCTCAGTTGCTCTCAATTTTTTGGCACTGTGCCAAAAAGGTAGGGGCCGATCTGCTGTCCTCCTGAAGATTTATTGCTGCTCAGGGGCTCTGAGCTTCAGCGCAATGGCAGCCTCCAGCAAGAAGAAACTGTAACAATGCTGGGGGCAATTTACAGCACACACTAATGTTGGTTGCATTATTATTATTATGGAATGTATTTTCGTTGCTAAAGAACATGATTTTTATCAAGTGGTTGTTCCACTTTAACAATGTGTGTTACATTTGTGGTACCCTTCGTTTTGTGAATGCAGCCCAAGGATTTACCAACCTTCTCACAACTTTTTCTGCCTGTTGCCATGCATGTTAGTACAGGAGGTGTGCAATACCTGACTCTGGAGTTTCTTGCTTCTGATAGGTGGGTTTTCCTTTGTATACAAAGATGTATTTATTATTTAAGTCAATATTAATAAAGTTTCAGAAATTTTAAAATTTAGTACTAGTCATTTGTAAGAAATGCTTTACAGCTATTAAGTGGCAAATCCTACCTATGTGGGTGAGCAATCATGACTACCAATCCCTGTGTTGCTCATACTCCAGCCAATCGGATGTTTTCACTACAAAAAAAAAAAAAAACCTGCAAGGAAACTAGAGTATTGGGAGCAGCTTAGCCTTTTTTTTTTTTTTTTCTTCTTTTTTGTAGTGCAACAAAATCCCAGCCTTGGAAGTACATTGCTTTTGATACACTGAAACTACTTATGCTTGGATCTGTAACCCTAGGTTCACACCTATGCAGGTTGCGTTGGATGCATTCCTGCATTGCGTTTGTTTTTTTCTTGTTGCTAGGCAGATTTAAAACGCAGCAAAAACACAATACTTGCTTTTCTGCAGCGTTCCCATTGAAGTCTATAGAACCAAAAACGCAACGGTTTGCATTCAAAAAAGTCTGCGCTGTCCAAAAATACACCGGGTGAACTTGTCCCACAGGAAATCATATTACATGGACTGTACTACGTTTCTGCAAAAAAAAAAATCTAAGGTAAGATCGCTCAGTGTACTGCACACTGCAATCCATATGACTGATTAAAATGCGGGAAAAGTTTCCTATGAGCTTGCATGCACTAATGTGAGTGGCTTTTTACTTGCTGGTCTTGCTACTGTGATTCAGACTGAAAATGGCCTGCGACCTCAAACCAGGGAAGCGCATGCCTAGGGACGGTAACTCATTGATTGTCATCTGGGCTTGCTGACCCGCTATTCCAGAGCATCAGAGTGCACCGAGCCCAAGGAAGCAGGAGCCCCATAAGCCGATACTTCCTCAGTAGCATCGACTCTTGTCCCAGGTGACGTGATACCAAGTGCACTTTACCTGGGACTTTTCTAGCAGCTGGGACTTCGATGCCAGCGAAGGCTGGAAGAGGAAAAGCTCAGTGTATTAAACAACATGTACACTGTGCTTTTGCAATGGCCATATTAGCACCTATAAAAGGGTTAACAATTAGGTTGATTTCACACCAATCCATGGATGCAGCGAGTTAGCTGTCCTAAGCCATAAACTTTTATTATATCCTGTAGTTTCGGTGCACTGATAGAAATCTATGGCGCTGCACCCAAAAACCACAGTGCATTAGTGTGAAAGCAGCCTTTTGGGGGGCTCAGGACAGTAAGGGCTCATTTGCAGTTTTAGGGCGACAAAACTCCATAATTGAAACATGTTTTTGCCACACCCTTCCAACCACTGGTGAAATGTCAGGGGAGGCAGTGATGACCCTGGCCCATGCTCCACAGAAGCCCATGCAGCTTCCCTGCCACATTCTGTTTTACACTTAGCCCTGGTTCACACTGATGCGGTGCGGAATTCGCCGTGTTTTCAGTGCGAATTATGCGCCGCATCACAATCGCACCCCGTTAATATGAACCGATGCGGCTGTGTATGTTAACACCCCGAAAGTGATCCGCAAAACATGGTGCGATGTCCAGAATCGGATCGCATAAGTGTGAATACCTATGCGATCCGATTCTAGTTCGGACCAAAAAAGGGTCCTGCACGTTTTGGGTGCAGTGCAAATAGGGCCATACGAAATGTATGGCTCTAATCACACCACATACAAATTGCATGTGATTTGTACAGGAATTTCGGTGCGGTTCCTGTGCGAATCACATGGGATTTACTGCACCGCATCAGTGTGAACCTAGGCTTAGACAGGAGGGATGACGAGGGTGGCATATACAGGAACTGATTCTCTCCATTTTCCTCCTGTAACCACTGAAAGCTGGCTTCTCCTCCTCTCCCTCCCATCGGCATTCAGCAGCTGCCAGAGGAGAATGTTCATTATGCTATTCAAAATAAAATAAAAAAATCTAAATTATGAACCATTTCATTTCATTGTGGCCCACGATTCGTTACCAAATTACTTAAGTGGCCCTCGCTCTTCAAAAGGTTGAGCACCTCTGCTGTAGAATCTTCTTTAAAGTGTTACTAAACACACAACAGTACAATCAGTCTGTATATGCAGTAAAGCATGCTTGTTATACTCACTGTGGAACCTAAGGGGTTAATCCTCTGCATTGGGCAAAAATGCGGTTTGATCCTGAATTCTCTGATCCTCCCCTACTTCCAGTGTCCCCCCCCCCCCCTCTTATCTCCTGATAAGACATCTCATGTGGAGACACAGCACATGCTCAGTTTGGTGTGTATTGGTAGAGAGGGTTTTTTTTTTCCTTGGGAGAGTGCATGTGCTCAGCACAGGGCCAATCAGCACTGTCCAGACACAAGTCAGAGGTTCTGCCTCCTCCTACAAGCTTTAACCAGTGCTCTGCTGAACACTGATAAAGTCACAAGACTGCTCTAACTGCTGATGAGAAAAGGTATTTGGCAGTTTATATTTATAAAAATAATTGCATTGCCATGTTGTGTACTGTGGGAGACCAGATATAGTGAATGCAGGGTCCTAGGTTTAGTAACACTTTAAGTGACCGTTTCTGACAAGTTTCCCCAAGGGCCAATTCATAGGCATGCTTTTTCTTCTGCTGATACCTTGTTGTAAGAAAAAAAAAAAGTTAACATGCACTCAATAGTCACAAAAGCACATTCTAAATGCATAATGGTGCAAGTAAAGATGCATTCAGAAACACATGCTAAAATTGCATGTTACTGTGGGCACGTAGATCTGAATAAGCCTGAAGTCTATTTACAAAAGTGTCTTTCATAAAACCCAAACCGACCAGATTCCAACAATTATTTTTCATCAGTCCTTTTCCAGCATGTTTCAATCTGTTTTCTGAAGGCAACAGAGTTCTTAAATTATAGATTTCCTCTGTTAGGGTAACTAAAAAAACCTGAGACGGTTGAGGTATACTGTTACCTACAGGAGGTTTGGACACTGGTAAACAGAAAAGTTGTAAACAAGCCTCCATTTAAGTGCTTCTCTACCCAGAATGCCTCAGTTTTGTGAGCAAGAAGTACATAGGGCCAAGAAAAAAAAAAAAAAAGGAGGTGGAACCTGTGTTTGAATGAACTTCCAAACATTTTTTCTTCTTTAACAGCAAATACAAAAATCCATTGAGGGACACAGGAATATGGAAACGGGTGTTCAAAAGTAGTCCAGTTGGTCCTGGTTTAAGAAAAATTTTAGAATGATCTGCATTTGCAGAGGTGTCTGAAGAACCATATCCCAAATCAAGTCCAGATGAAGTGAGCCCTCTCTAAGACACGGAAACTGCCACAACTACCAAATGGAGGCCACAGAGAATTAACCTGGCTTTTCCTCCAAGGGGAAACTTCTACCGCAAGGAACAATGGGTCCACATCAGTGAGAGACTGAAGAGCCGGCCAACAAATCACCAAACAGGTGGAGTTACTCTACCTGAACTGGAGGAATTTAAAACCAACATAATGTGGTCAACAGAAAAAAAAAAATCAGTGGGCCAAGATCAAGGAAAATACATCCCTTAAGGGAAGTTAGGACAAACACAAAAAAAGTCCAAAAGGAGAAGATCATCCAGTCAACAGAAGGCCCAAGCCTTGTACTCCCAAACCTAGAATTCAGAGGTTTCATGCAGAGGAAAGAGATTGCCTGATCAGACGATCAATCTTGCAGCAAGATAACACAGCATAATATCCTAATAGACAAATGGCCCCTATGGCTTGTAGAAACCCAAGGGTAACAATTCTGAAGTCAGCCTGAAGAAGAGGGTAGGGTGAGTTGCACTCCTATAAAAGGTAGGCAGGGATAAGGGTATACCACAGTCCAGACTGGCACACACAAACATAATCAGAAGGAAGAACAGGAATCCTTCCATCTAAACACCCTGGGGTATTCCTTAGTTTTGACAGATGCTGTTATTATTATTATACAGGTTTTATATAGCGCCAACAGTTTGCTCAGCGCTTTACAATATAAAGGGAGACAATACAGTTCAATACAAGAGGGATAGGAGGGCCCTGCTCCTTGGAGCTTACAATCTAGGAGATTCAAAAAATCACCCAACCTTCCCTGGATCAGTACAGCATCTTCTCCAAGGGGTAGGAATCTTATTCACGCTACTAAGACCATTCACCTTCCTTGAAGGAATCTAAAAGGAAACTTCCTCAAGGAAGTTGCAAATCAGCCATAGGAGGATCCATCTTACAACAGTCAGGTTCCACATCAGCAGCAGAGCCCCAGCATGTTCTGACTAATTAATCACCCTTTAATAAGGCGATCATCAATAGAGATGTCTGTAGGGGAGTGAGGCATTCAGAACTGCCCAGCATAGGGACCGGGTCATTCAACCTGTTGCAGACATCTTCCTGGGGGTGAAGGGTCCTGCAGCACTTAATGGAAATAAAAAAAATTGCAAGCAAGACTATTCATTGCGGAAATGACTTGCTATGCCTCTTCTGGAATGAAGCAAACTCATTTGCCTGTTTCAAGTCTGCCATGGAATGTACATTTAGTTGCATATCCGGAGCTCAGTTTATAGTTTCAGTGCAAAGACAAATGAACTCCCGCCTAGGTGTAGGAGCTACAACATCCCATAGTGGCCAATACGGTCAAAATTGTTTAGTGTATTTTTATCTTTGTAGTGCATGTCATCATCAATTTTAATACAAAGAATTTGAAAAAGGGGGAAAAAAAAGACCTGGCTCAAGGACTTTGAAAAGGAGGTATTTATGGAGGTTACTAGAGTTTTAGGTTAATGTCCTACAGCGATCAGAGTATAAATTCACAGGATGAAGCGGGAACGGTTAGCTCTGGGAAACCGGACAAGACACACCAGCCAAAGTTCTCAAGTGCTGGAAGAAATCATCCCGCCCCCCACAAGAGACTGATGCGTTTCACTGGGGACTGCTTTGTCCAAAGAAACCACCTGGATGTCTCACTCAGAGTCTAAGCTCCCAGATAAAGGTCCACAAGAGAAGGGGAGACCATGATCAGAGGGAATTTCCTAAATACCCTACCATCGCAGAAGAGGTACTGTGACAGATCAGAAAGGAATTAATGGTCCATTTTTTTTTCTTTAGCAAGGACTTAAGCTGAACAGCCTCTCACATGGGTGACCCAAAGTTACCAGAAAACTAGACACCTGGGTCACCATATCCAAATAAGGCCTGCAGGTGTTAGGCCCATCAGAAGGGGTCAGTCTACTAGAGTTCAGAAAACTAACCTTCAGGGAGGGTCTCCTAAGCATTCCACAATGGGGATGCCAATGAAATAGCACTTGGTTAGACATAAGGTCCAGTGCTTTGAGCAGTAATTGGTGCTTCTGAAGGACACTAAGGGGTTAGGTCTTTAGTAGGGCAGGAACTGGTCCCTGTTGACCTTGTAGGTCAGGAGGTTCCTCCAGAAGAGGCTTCTAGCTGAGGGGTATCCAGTAGGGCAAAGGACTCACAGTATCTGAGGATGTAAAACTCCCTTGCAAGGAGGAATGCGAGCCCAGGTGGGGTACCAAACCCATAACTAAGCTCCTGCTGAAGTAAGAACCAGTGGTCTGAGGATGTGGAGAGCCCAGACAAACCTGAAAAGAAGCAGTTAAGTGCAGTAACAGAAAGATTGACATCTTTTTCAACTGTCTTGCAAAGGTTTAGCCTGATAGCTACATGAGTAGTGGCCTGATCACCCCAAATGGCAAGGGAGGAAAACTACAAACAATCCCATCTGGATGATCAGAACTCCATTTGTAGAAGTGGAAACACACTGTCATGCAAAAGGCTGAACAGAGGGTCTCTGATGACATTGTCTGGGATGAAACATGTGGCAAAGTTACAATACATGCTGTCTGCTTGGTTTGGGAGACAGTGGTAGTTATGCACTAAACCTGGAGAGTGCAAAATCTGGTGCAGCTATGCAGAGAAACCAATCCGCTTCCAGGATTTATTGTCAAAGCTTAACTGAACAAGCTGAAGTTAGAAGCTAATTGACTACCATGCACAGCTGCACCAGATTTTGAATGCAGCAGTTTTAGTAAATCTCCCCCAATGTTTTTATGTGTGTAAATCATTTTGCCAGCTTTTACCATAGGTTTTGAAGAATTTTAATAATAAAAAAAAATAAATATATATATATATCACACTATTGGTGTATTTCTCTTTTTACACTGATATTCTGATATAAAAACTGACTGATCTATGGATAATTTTCCATAAAGCATGTATTGATCTCCTATATACAATGTGAGGTCTGGATGCCCAGTGAGTTGACATCTTTATAATCTAGGTGGTGTTCCCATTATGTTTTTGGATCAATATCTCTTGCATGCTCATTTGACCTCTTTTACTAAATGAGTTCTCATTATCTGGCGAGTGATAATATTGGACAAGAAAAGGAATGTTTTACAGAACGTACAAAGTTCGAGAAGGCTGACTCCTGGAGCTGCAACCTTGTTTAGAACCGTTTGGATGCAACTCAGCATTCTCTCTCCTCCAAAGAACACCATACCTACTGTGAAGGTGGCAACATCATGCTTTGGGGCTGTTTCTCTGCAAAGGGACCAGGACGACTGATCCATGTACAGGACAGGACAGAATGAATGGGGCCATGTATCGTGAGATTTTGAGTGCAAACCTCCTTCCATCAGCAAGGGCATTGAAGATGAAACGTGGCTGGGTTTTCCAACATGACAATGATCGCAAACATACGGCCCGGGCAACAAAGGAGTGGCTTCATAAGAAGCATTTCAAGGTCCTGCAGTGGCCTGGCCAGTCTCCAGATCTCAACCCCATAGAAAACCTTTGGAGGGAGTTGAAAGTCCGTGTTGCCCAGCGACAGCCCCAAAACATCACTGCTCTAGATGAGATCTGCATGGAGGAATGGGCCAACATACCAGCAACAGTGTGTGCCAACCTTGTGAAGACTTACAGGAAACGTTTGTTATATATCCTTTGTTGGCAATGACAGAGGTCAAAGTATTGAGATTAACTTTTGATATTGACCAAATACTTATTTTCCACCATAATTTGCAAATAAATTCTTTCCAAATCAGCCAATGTGATTGTCTGGATTTGTTTTCTCATTTTGTCTCTCATAGTTGAGGTCTACCTATGATGCCAATTACAGGCCTCTCTCATCTTTTTAAGTGGGAGAACTTGCACAATTGGTGGCTAACTAAATACTTTTTTTGCCCCACTGTATATATGTGATTCACGCTCCTGTGGTTTTCACGCCCCTCCCAGATAGCGCCAGATTGCCCGCTAGTATACCAGTAATCACATTTAACCCCTTGATTGCCAGGAACACGCTCATACACAATAAACCTCCATTGCTAGTATAGTGTCTGAACGGATCAATATCTTTGATCAGATCAGCACTATACCAACGTTTACATTAGTATAGCGTCCCCAAAAACGCAGCATTAATGGGATCAGTACCGGCACCTGCGTTTATCCCCTATGCTTACCCCCCCCCCCTTCTCCCCCAGCAAGTGCAGTGTCAGTAGGTCACTGTCACTTCATACATTGCACACAAAACCAGTGTTCGCAATCAGGCCTGATCTCTGTTAGCACTTGCCAGTAAATTTTGATGACTCTCATATGCATCAGAGTGCCAGTACTAGTGCCGCGCTACCTTTTGGTGAACTGGCGACCACCAGCGGCCTTAGATTGTAAGCTCCAAGGGGCAGGGCCCTCCTAACCCTCTTGTATTGAAATGTATTGGCTCCCGTTATATTGTATAGCGCTGAGCAAACTGTTGGCGCTATATAAATCCTGTATAATAATAATACCAGCACTGCAGTATGACGTGATGATGCGATGAGTCCCATAAGTGCAGTACACGCTGGTGCAGAGGCAAGCACAAATATTGTCCCACAACCACCAGGAATTCACACACACGCCCGTAGAGCCCCTAGTATCCTTCCGGATGTGCTTGTAAATCCCGATTGGCAGCCCACAAATTCTGCAGCAGCAGTAATTCCTCCATTCACTTCCCAACACTGAATTCAGGTGGAAATAGCAAATTTAACTACTCCCCTTGATTTTTGGAGCTGTTTTTCATGGAAGATCTGTATGCATTGATTGTGAAGCAAAGCATTTTATATGCACAACAATTTATCACCACCAACCCAAATTCAAACCTTGCCAGACCATTCGCATGGAAACCCATTACGGTTTTCACATTTATATTTTTTGGGAGCCTAACCCTCAACATGGGCAATCCTTAAAAAAAAAAAAAAATGAATTCCGCTTGTATTGGTCCACAGACCCGATTCATCAAAGGCCCGAGTTCTCTGCTGCCATAGCCAGGCATAGATGAGAGTATAATGTGTTTTATGCATTTCAACAATACACGCTGTCGTCCTTGAGGTGACCCTGAATTTGACCAGCTCCACAAAATTCAGCCCCTCGTAAATCACCTTGACCAAAAATTGTCTATACTCCCCAGCAAAAAAAAAATCTGCGTTGACGAGTCCCTTATTAATTTTTCTGGCCCCCTTGCATTCAAACAATTTCTCCCCAGCAAGCATGGCAGATATGGGGTCAAGATGTAGAAGACTTGTAAGAGGACAACAGGCTATAAGTTTTGGATTTATGAGGGAAAAGGTAGTCACGTGGAGCCCCCCGCATGCCCAGACTACATGGGGAGTAGTAGCAAGATAGTTTGGGACTTTGTGTCATCCTTTTTCCATATGGGGTACCACTTATACGTGGACAATTTTTATTCACATGTGCCACTATTTAGACATTTGCACAGTCTTGGAACTGGCACATATGCCCACCTTTAGAAGTGGGTGAATGTAGGGTGGTATATTTTAATGGTGGACATACCACACTTTTTTTTTTTGGCAGAGATTTCTTTTTTTCCTTCAGCCCACATACAAAAAAAAAAAAAGAACATACAGTCAGGTCCATAAATATTGGGACATTGACACAATTCTAACATTTTTGGCTCTATACACCACCACAATTGATTTGAAATGAAACAAACAAGATGTGCTTTAACTGCAGACTGTCAGCTTTAATTTGAGGGTATTTACATCCAAATCAGGTGAACGGTGTAGGAATTACAACAGTTTGCATATGTGCCTCCCACTTGGTAAGGGACCAAAAGTAATGGGACAGAATAATAATCATAAATCAAACTTTCAATTTTTAATACTTGGTTGCAAATCCTTTGCAGTCAATTACAGCCTGAAGTCTGGAACGCATAGACATCACAAGACGCTGGGTTTCATCCCTGGTGATGCTCTGCCAGGCCTCTACTGCAACTGTCTTCAGTTCCTGCTTGTTCTTGGGGCATTTTCCCTTCAGTTTTGTCTTCAGCAAGTGAAATGCATGCTCAATCGGATTCAGGTCAGGTGATTGACTTGGCCATTGCAGAACATTCCACTTCTTTCCCTTAAAAAACTCTTTGGTTGCTTTTGCAGTATGCTTTGGGTCATTGTCCATCTGCACTGTGAAGCGTCCAATGAGTTGTGAAGCATTTGGCTGAATATGAGCAGATAATATTGTCCGAAACACTTCAGAATTCATCCGGCTGCTTTTGTCAGCAGTCACATCATCAATAAATACAAGAGAACCAGTTCCATTGGCAGCCATACATGCCCACGCCATGACACTACCACCACCATGCTTCACTGATGAGGTGGTATGCTTAGGATCATGAGCAGTTCCTTTCCTTCTCCATACTCTTCTCTTCCCATCACTCTGGTACAAGTTGATCTTGGTCTCATCTGTCCATAGGATGTTGTTCCAGAACTGTGAAGGCTTTTTTAGATGTCGTTTGGCAAACTCTAATCTGACCTTCCTGTTTTTGAGGCTCACCAATGGTTTACCTCGTGGTGAACCCTCTGTATTCACTCTGGTGAAGTCTTCTCTTGATTGTTGACTTTGACACACATACACCTACCTCCTGGAGAGTGTTCTTGATCTGGGCAACTGTTGCGAAGGGTGTTTTATTCACCAGGGAAAGAATTCTTCAGTCATCCACCACAGTTGTTCTCCGTGGTCTTCCGGGTCTTTTGGTGTTGCTGAGCTCACCGTTGCGTTCTTTTTAATAATGTTCCAAACAGTTGTTTTGGCCACGCCTAATGTTTTTGCTATCTCTCTGATGGGTTTGTTTTTTCAGCCTAATGATGGCTTGCTTCACTGATAGTGACAGCTCTTTGGATCTCATCTTGAGAGTTGACAGCAACAGATTCCAAATGCAAATAGCACACTTGAAATGAACTCTGGACCTTTTATCTGCTCATTGTAATTGGGATAATTGGTCCCATTACTTTTGGTCCCTTAACAAGTGGGAGGCACATATGCAAACTGTTGTAATTCCTACACCATTCACCTGATTTGAATGTAAATACCCTCAAATTAAAGCTGACAGTCTGCAGTTAAAGCACATCTTGTTCGTTTCATTTCAAATCCATTGTGGTGGTGTATAGAGCCAAAAATGTTAGAATTGTGTCGATGTCCCAATATTTATGGACCTGACTGTATATACGCAACTAGCACCAGCAACGTATTGGTACATCACTTGACTTTGAATGGTTATACCAGGATGATGCCTACAGCTGCAGGCATCATCCTGGTATTTTTTTCAGCTGGCAGTCTGCTTTCATGTAAAAGCAATCCTAGTGGCTAATTAGCTGCAAGATTGCTTTTACAAGCAGCAGGAGACAATACCCACCCTCCCCTTCTGCCTTCCACGGCCTTCTCAGGCAGTCCCCGTGCCATCGCAGAAACCTGAGAATGCAGCCAGTGTTTCTGCCAGCTGACCATAGAGCTGATTGAAGACCAAAATGGTGCCAATCATCTCTATAGCCCAAGAAATCAGACGCTACGAGCATTTCATCACTTCAGTTTCACAGGATATAAAACAGCACCATTTGTAAATTGGGAAAGCATCTGATCACACCAATCTTGGTTTGATTAGATAATGTACAGGCAGAGGAAATATCTAGAGTCTGATAGAACCCAGATTTCTCAAAAAAGAATATATGACGATGCCCATTGAAGTTATAGGGGATATTTGCATTCCTTGTGATCCAAAAAAAAAAAATTTAAGGGACAGTGTAAAAATAAGAAAAGAAAAAAATCAAAATAGCTTAAGAAAAAAGTACCATCACCCCCCCCCCCATGCACCTGCATTCATGAGCCTTGACCCTGTACCAGTATGGAGACAGCAGTTGCACCATGTATGTGAGGTATCGCCACAAACGTCAGATCAAGGGCAGTAATACTAACACTAGACCCCCTCTGTAAATCTAAAATGGTAGCTTGCAAAGGCTTTTAAAACATTGCCTATGGATATTAAAAACATATGCAGTTTGTCGCCATTGCACAGGGCATGCACAGTTTAACCAAAAAAAAAAAAAAAAAAAAAAAAAAAAGGAGGAAAAAGGCTTGGTCTTCAGGTGGTTAGATGTTTGTCACACATCATTCACTCTTCTAACGCTGGGCATAAAATGCCCCCCCCCAAACAACCACTTTTTGAAAAGTAGACATCCCAAACTATTTACTGAGAGGCATGTTGAATCAATAGAACTTATTTTTTTACAAGTTTTTGGAAAATGACAAACATTTTTTTTTTTTTAACACAAAATTGTCACTTAAATCATTTATTGCTCACACATGCCATGGGTATATGGGGAATTACTCCCCAAAATACATTTTTCTACTTCTGAGTATGGGGGTACCATATGTGAGACATTTTGGCAGTCTAGCCAAGTACAGGACCCCAAAATCCAATAAGCACCTTCAGGCTTTTAAAGGGTTTTATTTCCTCATTACACTTCCTGACTACCGATCAGTTTCGGAGGCCATGAAATGCCAGGATAGCATCAACCCCCCCCTCCCCCCCAAATGACCACTTTTTGGAAAGTAGACACCCCAAAGAATTTGATAAGCAGCATGGTGAGTATTTTGCAGATCTTGTTTATTGCCAAAGTTTTTGGAAAATGAAGGAAAAAATAATAATTCTTGCTTTTCGATTTTAGATTTCAAAACCTTGTGAGAAAAAATGAGATCTGAAAAATACTCACCACGCCTTTCTTTAAATTCCTTGGGGTGTCTATTTTCCAAAAAGGGCTCATTGGGGGGGTTGGTGCTATCCTGGCATTTCAGGGCCTTCAAAACTGATAGGTATTGAGGAAGTTACGCACCTTCAGGCTTTCAAAGTGGTCATTGGATTTCAGGCTCCTGAACGTGGCTAGTCTCACACATGTGGTATCCCCATACTCGGTAGAAGTAGCAGAATGCATTTGTTTTTTTGGATATTTTTTTTAATGACAGAAATGAGAATTTTTTTTTTTTTTTTAAATTTCTCACAACTTTTTTTGTTTATAGCGCCAAAAATAAAAAGCACACAGGTGATCAAATACCACCAAAAGAAAGCTCTATTTGTGTGAAAAAAAAAAAAAAAAAAGACATTCATTTATGTACCGTATTGCATGACTGCGCAATTGTCAGTTAAACTAGTGCAGTGCTGTATAAAAAAAATGGGGGGGGGGGAGAGAGGAGGAGAGGGTTGTCTACAGTATATATATAGTGAATTCCTTGTCAACAATAGCAGAGGGAGAATTGTTCACTCACTGCATCCCCCATTGATGGGTTTCAGTACTCCAGGCCAGTGTTATGGTAACCCTGTTAGACAAATACCACCCATGTAAGTGGCCTGTTTCCCCTGAGCATGGCTCACATTGCTCAGATAAAGAGGAGGAAACTTTAAGTAAAAAAAAAAAAAAAATACACAAGAAACCACCACTTCAAAAAAGGTCTTTAATTCTTCAAAATAGCACAAAAACGACAGATAGCACTATAGTAATATTGGTTCACTTCGAGAACTCCTCTACAATGGAAGTAATAGCTTTTCTTCTCAAAGAAAAAAAGGCAGGTGAGGTTTTTAGCAGGAGATTCTAGGCGATAACACAGTAACACTATAATACAAAATGAGAAGTGGCAGCAGTCATTTTATGCGGGAGCGGCGGGTGCCCTCTCTACTCTTGCCACCCTCTCATCAAACTGGCAAATAGGGGGGAAAATAAAGCAGTTTAAACAATGATGCAATTGCTTCATGAGGCAAAAAAACTAAGTTAAGATAATCTCAGTTAAAAAAAAAAAAATGGTAAAGAAAGAAAAATGGGAGGGGGTAGTAACAGAAAGGGGAAAAAAAAAAATATATAAACACTACGTTATCCTGAAGACCTGACTCCCACCATAAAACTTCTACTTCGATGTTACACATCAGATTACACTGCTGCCTTTGCTGCCCATAAAATAGGATGCTAGTTACATTTATTTTGAAAACACACTCAGTCTGGGAACAAAGTAAGCTGGCAATTCATAGAATTGTCAGAACCCTTTCATAACTGTGCATTCTTCCCTCCTTGATTGCCTCAAACATGCTGCCTCCAATGCCAGGTACTCCATGTTCTCATGACAGAAGGATTATTATGAACCCTTGCTGTGCTCTGCAGTCAAAGCCATCAGACATGGAAGACCCCTATTACAAAGTGAGAGAGAAAGAAAGAGAAGGGAAAAGAAAGAAAAAAAAAAAAAAAACGAACAAAAAACAAAATAGCGGGCAGACTTCTCGTTTGCAACTTCTGTACAAGAAACCAATGTTGCTCCATGAGTGAGGAACCAGAAAAAACAAAAAAAACATTTGGAACCAGCTAGAGATAATAAAAATACAGAGCAAAAAGTATATATGTGTATATTTATATATATGTACAATCAACACAAGGATGGGCTGCATTAAAATTAAACATTACTCGAGATAATGTAAATCCTATGTGATTTAAACAATTTTTTTTTTTTTTACTGGTTTTGCTTTTGTACAAAAATTCCTCATGCTTTAAGCTACTGCAGATTTTTTTTTTGCCTTTTCGCTTTTTTTTTTTTTCTTATAAATTTTTTCCCCCCCGTTTTTACAAAAAAAAAAAAAAAAAAAAAAGAAATGAACAGTTTGTGAATTCTGCTATGAAACAGCTTCATCTGCTTGTATATTCTGCTATGAAACAGCTTCATCTGCTTGTATATATTTATATATGTATATTTATACTTCTGTATATGAACTGAATAGAAATAGCCAATGCAGACACAAGGCATTCCTGCCCTGTTGGCCAGCAAGACCGGGTGCTGGTTACATTTGGCAGGAGAATGAAAAGTGGTTTGGTGACCTCCGTTAAAGAAATTGGCCGGTAGGTTTTCAACAAGCCAAGTTAATTCGAATGAAGCAGGTGTTTCATCGGTTCAATGTAAACTGCTCTCAGCAGTGACCACTTACGACAGCACGGAGTAGAGAAATATGTGCGGCTTTATATCTATATATTGCTTTGGAAGTCAGCCAGAAAAACAAAAATCTTGCTTAAGCAATAATAAAAAAAAAAAAAAAAGGGGCGGGGGCAGGTTAAATAAGGAAACAGCCTTCAAAAGAAAAATGTAAGTAAAGTGTAGAATATAAAAGCATTTCACTGCCAGGAAGGTACGCAATGTCATATGATGGACACCTAAGCAAATAGACAGGGGTGTACATCCGACTTTACCGAATTTCGCATCACCCACCCAACGTGACAAGGGTTAGCTGTGAGGCTCTTTAGCTTAGAACAAAGTTGGTAGGCAGTTCATTTGCCTTCAAAAGTCAGCTCAAAAGAATCAGGACAAACAAAATAAAATTAGATGCACAAATGGGAAAAAAATAATCATTCAAAACAAAAACTCTGTTGCAATATATATATATAATATATAAAATGTGAAATTTTTTTGACGGTGCCTTTGAAGTGAGTTTGCTTTCCAAGATCCATTTTACATTGTGAAAGTTCCACAATGTGAAACAAATCACCACACATCCAGCCAAGACCTGGCAAAGCCACACTGGAAATAAAACACCAATATTAAGCCATCTGATGTATTACTGAACCACTAGCCCTGTTTACATCCCCCAACAGCGTTGAAATATCTGCACCACTGAACAGATTGAGCAGGTGGTTGGCCAAGTCAGTCCTAGAATCACATCTGGAGGTGGCAATGCCCATCTTCAATGCAGCTATGCTGTCCAGAAGAGATCTGCTTCAAAACGAGCATCAGGATGGAGCTACGAAGAGTGTAAATATATATATTTTTTTTTACAACACCCCATTGCTTTCAGTCTTAAAACCTTTACACCGCGGATACTGTCCAAGTGCTTCTGTTGTCAAAAGAAAATGAGTTTGTTCCCCCCCCCGAAAAACTCTCCCTCATCTTTTAAAAAGAAAAACAAATGCCAAACAAGCAAAAAAGACCTGGACGAATCTTCTAAGCAGTTCATTTACAAAGCTTGAGTTTGCAGGCCTGTCTGCTTGTCAGCTGAGAGTCCATATTGTTCAGCATTCCCCAGGCTCCTGTAATACTCCCCCACACAGACAGAAGCAAAGAAATAAATCAGGATTGTTGGGAGAGATTCAACTCTCCCATAAATGTGTGGGGAAGAGGGTGTGGAAGGTGTAAAATGTGCTTTTCACAATGTTCATCAAAAATAAAAAGGAGGAAAAAAAAAAAATCAGTTTATCCAACCCCAAGCAAAATGGTGGTGGGCAAAGCAATAAAAAAAATATTTGATTGGGGATAGAGAGGGTTTGGAGGAAGATCAAGGAGATAGCTGTAGTTCAAGGCTGTGCAGGAGCTTCTGTTATCAGGGGTGGTCAGGCTTTGCCTTCTTTGGAGCAGTTTTCCTAGAGAGAAAAAAAAAAATTAAAAAATTAAAAAAATAAATAAATATATATATATAAAAATTTTAATATATGGTTACTTCATGGCCAAGAGCAAACCCCATGTTCTCCTTTCTGGTAAGGTAGAACACAGTTTAGAGCAGTTGTTCTCAACCTTTCTAATGCCGTGACCCTTTAATACAGTTCCTCATGTTGTGGTGACCCCCAACCATAAAATTATTTACCCAGTAATTATAATTCATGAGTGTCGTTTTACCTCCAATACTGCTGCTTTCAACACAGTAGCTGCTTTTAACAGAGTAGCTGCTTTCTACACAGTAGCTGCTCTTTACACATCAGAAATATGTGTTTTCTGATGGTCTTCGGGGACCCCTGTGAAAGGGTCGTTCGACCCCCAAAGGGGTCGCGACCCACAGGTTGAGAACCACTGGTTTAGAGGATAAATTCCACCCCAGGACCCTGCACCCACAATCTGTGGATCGCAGGTGCAAGATCAGGCTCCTGCAAAAACTCCCTACAGTTCTGCACCCATACGGAGGTATAGGCTGTAAATTTTATGGCTGCAGGAAAATTGAATGAAGATGATCAGCACACTCATTGAGAATTACAAGCCAGCTGCCGACTTGGTAGTTTCTTAATTCACAGATGACTGTGAATGGTGCCGGAAGAGCTGGACATGCTGAAGGCAGAGAGGTGACACAGGAAGCAGAGTTTGCTGAACCAGGAAATAGCTCACCTGCCTGGCTGTGAAATGCGGTCCAAGTGTGTTTGGCCACAAACCATTGCAATGTGTTCAGTTTTATGTTAGAAAACAAGCATTTTTTTTTTTTTTTTTTATTACATCGGTACCTTTTGAACAATTCTAAAGACTTTTGGCAGTCTCAAAAGATATGACAACTTTGCCTACGCAGAGCAAAAATTACCAGATTTCTTGTAAGGAAATCATTTACCCACGCACAGTTATTCAAATAGCCCCTTGAACCCCCTGTCACATTGGAAGAGGATGGGGGTACAGGCCTCGAGTGGATTACTACTAAAATACACCAAGGGGAACATACCATATGTCTCACACAAGTTATGTTTCTTGTGCTGATTTTTCTATTTGGATTTTTGGCTGCATTTGGCCTTAAGAATACATACTTGAATAGGATATATACATTTTCTAAACCGGAGCTTAGTATTGTGTTAAGTACTAGCCTCGCCCTTTATAAGCAGGACATATTCCCGCGTTGTGATGCTTTGACAATTACTTGGGTCATGCAACACTGTAGCCAAATTAGTTTTTTTTTGTGTGCGTGTTTCTTTGACCTCCAATGCAGCCGATCAGACACAGATCGGTCTGATCGGCTGCTTCCCTGGCTATTACCATCCATTTAAATAAAAGGACCAGGACAGGAAGTGACAAAATCATTGTCACTTCCTGTTGCGGACATCACACAGTGGGAGGAACGACATCCATTCCTCTGTGTGCCGGACGTGTCCTTCCGAGGCTTCCCAAATGCACAGGAGAGCCCGGTAAAGGCGATAAGAGGAGAGTAGGACCCCCTTCCACTGCCTGTAAAAAAATAAAAAAAAATCCAGCGGCTCGTTAGACGTCCGGACTACTTTTACTTTGAAGGAAAATAGCTGGGGCTACAAGAGGATTTCTCAATCATTGCTGCAGCTATGACCGAGATATCACCCTTCCCGTCTGAGGACGTTTATAATCATACCTTGGGCAGGAAGTGGTTAAGGAATCTACATACATGTATTTAAGGAAATGGTCAAAACACAAAAATACTTACATGTCTGGTGAGGATACTGGGCGTTTACTTCCAGGCTTGCCAGCTGTACCATCTTTGCTGGATTCTAAAAGTTAAGCAACACTAGTTAAGAACCCATTTTATACATCTTGAAAGTTGTGCTCTCATCAGAAACCAAAATTAATAACATCCTCACAAGAATGTGGAAACATACCCGAAAATAAAGAGGACCTGAACTAAAAAAAAAAAGTAGAGATTTGCTAGGTTATAGGAAATATCTAACAATGTGAATTGTGCCTTACCAGCACCCTGAAAGATACATCGGTCTTCAACTTCTGAAAAATCAGCAGTACACTTCCTGGTATGCAAGTGTGCCTGCAGCCTTGTAGCTGTACAATATGCAGTGCGAGATCCAAGGCACTGCTGCCTCTTACTATCTCTGGACATTTGGAAAGTGATTCAGTAAGGTCATGAATATGCTGTTCACAGCTCTTGTAAACAGACATAGGGAAGCAATGCCCTGCCGCTTTTAAGATCTCCGCAATACAGAGTACAGAACAAGGGATGTTAACTCCGTAATAAAGGAAAGATCAGAGTTAGGTTCCTTTTTAAGGGCTCATTCACAATATGCGTGATGACTGGTGTGTTCCACACTGGACAAAGGCCATTACCACATGGGAACATAGAAACCAATTGTATTCTCTGTGCCCCATTCACACCACTGGTGGTATGTTCAGTGTATAAAAATGGAAATATGCTGCACTTTTCTGCAGCACTTTGGATAGCGTGGCATGTCACTGTGATACAACACACAGCACTGCTGTTTGCAGACAAACTGTCACTTTGTACACAAAAAGAGAAAAAAAAAAGAAAAAAAAGAAGAATGACAGCTGCCTGCACACTAAAAACAGAGTTCTAACTGTTAATCATAACAGGGGTGTGGAATTTTTTTATAAAAAACTACTTGTCCAGGGACTAAATCAGGGCCCCAATCTACTTGTCCCTCATGACAGTCTACTTGTCCAGATAAATAAAAATAAAAAATTTAACCAAAACCGTATTTAAATTGGAGGCAATTTTAGGAATGTCTGGAGGTTTTAAAAACAAAACTTTATGGCGACTTAAACGTGTAATATTTTTAACATTGCGCTGTTTATCTCCTCCTCCCTCCCTGCCTGTCTCCAGCACCCCATCTGGGGACTAGCAGGGAAGGGAGACCTTGCAGTGTAATGAGCACCGATTGGCTGCTCGTCAGGAAAGGGTGGGTCAGCGCATATCCTTTATCCCTTTCGCTGCCAGAGCCGTTTTTGCACACGTTTAAAAAATCATTTTAGGCCTGAAGATTACATAAAACCCCCAAACATGCTATTGCTGCCAAAGTTGAGTGTCAGCTCATCCCACAATTACAAGCACTCCGATTCATGCTGGTCATTAATTTCATTATAAAACCAATCCAAAACTTTTTCAGGCACATAAAAATGTAAAACATAAGTAGATATGGCCTAAGTGTACAACATTTTAACCTGGTTCAGGTATATTCTTTTTTGCACAAGTGAAAAGGATTGCTCTCTTAATACGGGTATATATAGAGTTTACAAACAAGCACATTAAGTGGCATAACAGAATTTACTCTTGCATGTCAAAGTGTTACTAAACCTAGGACCCGGCCTTCACTAGATCCGCTCTCCCCGGACCCGGCCTTCACTAGATCCGCTCTCCCCGGACCCGGCCTTCACTAGATCCGCTCTCCCCGGACCCGGCCTTCACTAGATCCGCTCTCCCCGGACCCGGCCTTCACTAGATCCGCTCTCCCCGGACCCGGCCTTCACTAGATCCGCTCTCCCCGGACCCGGCCTTCACTAGATCCGCTCTCCCCGGACCCGGCCTTCACTAGATCCGCTCTCCCCGGACCCGGCCTTCACTAGATCCGCTCTCCCCGGACCCGGCCTTCACTAGATCCGCTCTCCCCGGACCCGGCCTTCACTAGATCCGCTCTCCCCGGACCCGGCCTTCACTAGATCCGCTCTCCCCGGACCCGGCCTTCACTAGATCCGCTCTCCCCGGACCCGGCCTTCACTAGATCCGCTCTCCCCGGACCCGGCCTTCACTAGATCCGCTCTCCCCGGACCCGGCCTTCACTAGATCCGCTCTCCCCGGACCCGGCCTTCACTAGATCCGCTCTCCCCGGACCCGGCCTTCACTAGATCCGCTCTCCCACAGTACACACAACATGGAAGGCAATTATTTTAGTAAATATAAAACTGCTAAATGCCTTTTCTCATCAGCAGTTAGAGCAGTCTTGTGACTTCTATCAGTGTTCAGCACAGCACTGGTTAAAGCTTGCAGGAGATTTCTTTCTGCTCTAGGATGCAAAACCCCTGACCTCTGTTTGGACAATGCCAATTGGCCCTGTGATCACATGCACTCTCCCAAGAAAAAAAAAACCCTCTCTAGCAATACACACTAAATTGAGCATGTGCAGAAGGGCTATGGGTTCAGTTCGTTTTATCAGGAGATAAGATGTGGACATTTGAACAAGAAGAGGAGCAGAGAGGACAGGATCAAACAGCCTTTTTTTTTTCTTTACACATAATGCAGAGGATTAACCCCTTAGGTTGCACAGGGCGAACAACAAGCATGCTTTACTGCATATACAGACTGATTTTACTATTCTGGGTTTAGTGACACTTCGTATCACATACTATGACTGAATAAGGCAGATACTTTGAAGCATTTAAACAGAGCTTCAGCAAATCTATAAACATGTCATATTATACGATTGTATCCTCACCTTGCAACCACCTGACTTGTGTTGCGGGTCCATAGCCCTTCTCATTACGTGCAGCAATCCGGAAGATGATTGCAGGTTTTGTGGTGTAGTCTATGTGAGCATTGGACAGGCTAGAGGACTGTACCAGACAGGAAGGATTTGGGCCACAGTATACCCGCATGAAAGCCAGCTGAGCAGGTGTTGTGGTTTTTTGTTCACCACTCGTACTGCTTTGGATAGCCAAGTAGACAGAATATTCTATAATCTTCCCAGAAGTGACAGAGGGAGGTTCCCATGTGAGGTGAGCACCATCAGGACTCTGCAGGAACAGAAAGTGCACAACAGTCAGTTCACACATGCAAAAAAAGCCTCCTTAAAATGTTATTTCAGTGCTAGTGTAGACGCTTGAGCTGTACTTGCGAGGACATTTTACTTTGTATATACACACTTGGTAATCTATATACAAACAAAAAATAAAAGCAGCGCAAACCATTTTTATATATATTAAAAAAAAAAGTCCTTTCTTTTTTATAAAATTTGTTTGCGCTGTTTTTATTTTTTGAGGTTATTTTTTTTTTTCATCTTTTGAGCAGCAGCATTTTTTGATTGTGTTTTCTTTTGCGCAGGTTATTTCACACTACACTTGGTAATCTGCTCTTAAACTAAGTTGAACCCTTAATATAATCCTAAAAGTGCCCAAAGCAAGCATTAAAAAGCTGGTCCCACTGTTGAAGGGTCCGTAGTTCCCAAGATACACAATCAAATATAACGGATCTGAACACTACCAGTGAGATGTGAGGCAATAAAAAAAATTGTACCACGATAGAAGCATCAAAATGGGAAAGAAAATTAAAGAATGGCTGAGAAAATATAGCAAGGACAATAGCCAAAAAACCCAAAAACAAACACAAGCTTCCTCCCATGGAGTGGGAAGGTTTATAGGAGGGTGCACAGGGGGCATTCCCAGCAAAGCTTTTGCCCATGTCCTGAAGGTTGCAGCATATAACAGTCTATGACTTCCCGAAAGGTATGGTACAAATAAAATGGAGCCTGTGGAGGGGGTGATAAAAACCCACTCAGTCACGTGACAGTGCTCGGACATAAAACTGGGTGCTAAGGCCAAAGTACTGCCATCATGGAAGGCGCTCACATTGCTCCCTGTATCCAAACATACCAGGTATTTTACTGCCATCATGGAAGGCGCTCACATGCTCCCTGTATCCAAACATACCAGGTATTTTACTGCCATCGTGGAAGGCGCTCACATGCTCCCTGTATCCAAACATACCAGGTATTTTGCTGCCATCATGGAAGGTGCTCACATGCTCCCTATATCCAAACATATCAGGTATTTTACTGCCATCGTGGAAGGTGCTCACATGCTCCCTATATCCAAACATATCAGGTATTTTACTGCCATCGTGGAAGGTGCTCACATGCTCCCTATATTCAAAAACATACCAGGTATTTTGCTGCCATCGTGGAAGGCGCTCACATGCTCCCTGTATCCAAACATACCAGGTATTTTGCTGCCATCGTGGAAGGCGCTCACATGCTCCCTATATCCAAACATACCAGGTATTTTACTGCCATCGTGGAAGGCGCTCACATGCTCCCTATATCCAAACATACCAGGTACTTTGCGCTGGCTGCAATCAAGATTCACCCATGCTCTGCTGCAAGTATCTGACACTTCTGGGTATGAAAGACTATTTTATGCAATATTTGTTTATCTACAGAGGCATGTGTACTCTTATTTGCAGATCTATGAATATTGGCCATGAAACAAAACCTTTGCTTCCGTACAAGGGCTCCCTGCGATAAAGCCCAGACCATGCTGCTTGCTTTGTGCAGGGAGACTAGCCTGATGTCTGTTCCCCTGTAGTTTTCTGAAGGCAGCCTGTAGTTGGTAGACCGGTTGGGTCCCACTAAAAGCTCTGCGCTGGCTACATGGACAAGTTGCATATCTGAATCTTCAAAAAGGCCATGGAGTACACACCATGGGAGCTACTGAGGTTTAGCACTACAAAGTTTTGTGCCTGGGCTTCAGTGTTATTACATCAACATGTTACACAGCTAAAAAATCCTATATTGATCGCGCAATGAAGAAATGCAAGCGGTCAATCCTAATCACCACCCTCTTCAAACACTTTTGTAGCCATATCCAGCTATGAACCTGAGTACACAATTTACAGCTGCATTTGCTCTCATGAAACATTCCACGTGTGCTCTGAAGGCTGACAATCTGTTCTAATATGCTCCAGATGGTGCAAGAGGAGAATTCCTAGGCTGGAAGCAAAACCAACAACTTTGTCATTAAACCATCATTACCTTGCTGATCTTTATGGCACATGGAGCACCTGGGAAACCAGGTAGACAGGTCTTGAAGGCAGAGATTTCACTGAAGGGTCCACGACCACAAGCATTTATTCCTGCTACACGGAATTTATAGGCAGTGCCTGGCTGTAGTTCGTGCTTCTTTAATTGGCTGTAATCTGGTAGGACACCAGAGTCATCCTGCAAGCACAACACACACAAGTTCCAAGATGTATCCAATAAAGTCAGTATCAAAATTCAGCAACATCCCTCTCCCCAGATAAGTAAAGCATAATTGAAATATTTTCTACGGCCTGCAAACCAAGATTAAGACACTGAACTATATGGCAGGGGTATGTGTCTCAGAATGCAACAGGAGAGGCCTGATGGCAGCCATTCTATGAAGGGATCATCTGCAGAAGACTAGACCATGTATTCCCACAGATTAGGACAGTAAAGATTGGCTTTGCATTCACCATGATGCTAAAACCTATCAGGCATGGAAAGGACACCTATACTGATAATATTTACTTAAAAGTATAACTAAAGGCAAAACTTTTTTCTTTTTTTTAGCGTTGGATAGAGTGGAGATGGATTAGAACTCATGTCAATTTTTACTGCAGTCTGTGCCCCTGTTAGGGAGATTCACCCCCTCTATTTGTCCCATTTACCATTATCATTGAAAGTAAAAGAAAATCCCAAATTTTGAGTTGTCCCCAGAAACATATTAGAGAGGACTCTTCCAATGCGGACACTAGTTCCCTAGTTCCCTTAATTTGCAGAGATTTCCTCTCACTTCCTGTTTGGCTATGGGACAGAAAGGGAAGGGAAATCTCTGCAATAGGACACAAGATGGAGGAAAAATTAAAATAAGATTTGACAGAGGTTATAACCCTCCTTTGCTCTATCCAAAACAAAAAACAAACAAAATTGTCCATAGTTCTACTTTAACCACATTCCGACCGCCCTATAGGGCAGCAGGGGTGCACAAAATCATGTTTATATACGTGATCTTGTAATTCCGGGTAGAAGGCGAGTGCGTGCCCTACCTGCATTGCCATTCACCGGGTCCCGGCTGGTGATTACCGAGGATCTCCAACGGGAAGGAGAGCTGCTTTGTTTACTAACAGTCCTCCTCCCTGTCGGCTCAAACACGCTGCTCTGGATGGCTGTGCACAGCCCCCTAGTAAAACACTCCCATCACAATTAACCCCTTTGATCACCCCTCATGTTAACCCCTTCTTGCCCATTGCCATTAGTAGTGTCAGTGCTTTTTTTTATAGCACTGATCACTGTATTGGTGTCACTGGGGATGTCAGTGACACCAAGTCAGTTCCCCTCAGTGTCAGAATGCCCGCTGCAGTGCCGCTATAAGTCACTGATCGCCACCATTACTAGTAAGAAAAAAAAAAAATCCAGTATATATATCGCCATTTGTTACAACTTTCATGTACCAATTAATTTACATGCATTGGGATTTTTTTTTTTTTAGCAGACATGGAGAAAAATACATTTTGGCCTAAATTGATTTGATTTTTTACTGGACATGTTTAACAGCAAAAAGTCAAAAAAAATTTTTCCTCAAAATTGCCGCTCTTTTTATAGCGCAAAAAATAAAAACCACACCGGTGATCAAATACCACCGAAAGAAAGCTCAATTTGTGGGGGGGGGGGGGTCGTAAATTTAATTTGGGCGCAGCGTTGCATAACGGCGCATATGTCAGTTAAAAGTAACGCAGCGCCATAATGCAACAAATGGCCTGGTCAGGAAGGGGGGTAAGTCCTCAGGAGAGCAAGTGGTTAAGAAAAACCCATACTTCTAAAAGGGTATACAGGCCTCAACTGAAATATTTTTCAGCTACCAAACATACTTACATCATTGGTAGAGTCGTCTGCAGGCAAGTAGTAATGTGTCACCATCATGTTTGTAGCCTTTATTACACCGACATCAAACCATTGATTCTCTTTCTTCAGCGGAGTCTTCGGCTGCTGAGGGGGCAAGTCCTGTTTCTGTACATGAAACAAAAGCATACAGATTTCCATTATGGCAGGTCAATATATTTCACAAATAACCATTTCACTTTGGTCCTTCAGAAAGAAGAACTTCTATTTAAAATACCCATCTAAAGCGTTCTTGCCATTTGCCCATTTTCTTTCACTTCTTTTTTTTTTTTTTTTGCGCAGCAAAGACAAGAGAGAAGGGAAATCCATCCATCAGAGGTACAGAGTAACGAAAACACTAAATGCCATAGGACACTGCAGGCTCCTCATCTTGACTGGCATTTACTACATAGGCTGAGAAATGGAGTCTTACTATCTAAGCATAACAGAGAACTCAACATCTACATCACTTTTATTAACATATCCACTTTAAAATGACATACCGATTCAATGCCGTTTGCTACTTCAGTAAGGGCTGCTGCAGCCTGTAATTTAGCTGGACTGGCGATTACCACTGGTTGAGGTGTTGTGAAGGTATTCATAGGAGCCAAACCTGCAAAACAAAAGCAATATTTTTTTTAATTGACAAAAGATCCAAAGCAACTACATAAAAGCAACAGTTTAGTCCTGGCACTCACTATCTGTGGCTGTAGCCGGTAAAAGGGCCACTGAACTAGTCACTGCATTTGTTAACTCATTGAGTCCATTACTTTCACTGGCAGGATCGTTGAGGCTGTCAGCTGGTGCAAGGGCTTCTGTAGGCACATGGTGGAGCTGCTGCAGTTGTTGAAGTTGCTGTAACTGCTGTTGCTGAAGTTGCTGCTGCTGTTGCTGAAGTTGCTGCTGCTGAAGCTGCTGCTGTAACTGTTGCTGATGCTGTGCTTCTTGCAGTTGCTGCTGTTGTTGAACCAGAGCTGCCAGTTCCTGCTGGGTGAGAACTATTGGGATTGTTGTGGTGGGGCCTTCAGATGTCAGGTGACGAAGCTCAGCATGAGCCATATCAGAGGTATCCATTGGCTCTCCAGCTGCTGAATGGAAACCAATAATGAACACAAACATCAGTTACAAAGCTTTAACTCAATCATGTTCTGTACAATTTAAGACTCTGCAACTGTTCTAGTGATGTGTTCTATCATACAGAATGATCTCACTTTAGCCTAGGCACAGCAGCTAAATATATTCAGTAAAAGACGTTTCCCAATCATGGGCTTGCCCATACACAACAAATTTTACAGCCCCCTGCAAGGCAAAATTGGAAACAAAACAGAGCGTTCGGTAGACCAAGCCAACATTCAGTTTTGGGTGGGCATATGCTGGCTGAAGCTATGTTCTATACCGAACAGAGTGGGGAAAACTAGAACTTCTGTCAAGCTTTTGTTATAGACTGTCAAAACGACAGAACATAATTAAAAAGGAACATTCAACAGAAGGCAGAGGCAGTCATGAAAAAACATCAGTGCAGTAGAACCTCTATGACCCAAAAAGAACACCAGAGAGCATGTTACACCTGACAACCAGATCTGATCCTTTACGATATAAAAATGATTTATGGGTGAATTTGGAGTTTACGTACAGGATCTCCTGCAGTATGTAGCCAATATTACAGGTATTCATTCATTTATAATCTATTATCCTTCAATTTATGTACTCTTTAGTAGTGATGCACATTTATATTGGCCTGCCAAAAATGGGGTTATTGGCGTTTTGCCAAGAAAGGAAAAAAAAAAAACAATGTTAACTAAAGCCATTGGGGAAAAAACATCCCCATGTAAAGTTTATTTTTATATCTATATTTAATATTGTGTCCAATTTTTGTGAGTTACTTTCAATAAAAATTGTTTTATGTTACTGGATTGTATTTTTTTAAATTCAAATTCATCATATTAACTAAAAAGTCAAACAATTATATATAAAAAATATTTAAAAAAAACAAAACAAAAAAAAAAAAAAAAAAACGCTTGTCGTTTTCAGTTTCAAGCCAAGTGCATCCTGACTTTTCGGTCCAGAATTTTCATTTGAATGCATCACTACTCCTTAGCCCCATTTCCTGGAGACAGCTAGTAGAGAAATACACTCCTCTAATCCACTGTATTATGTGGCCTGCGTGATGCTGGAAACCATCCATTGGCTCCCACTCAGAATCCCATTTTTTCCTTCTCCTTGGATGTGGGTATATATTACTAGTCGCTTTTTTCCTTGTGGAGTATAATCTTATGGGTTGATGCAGATACAGCACATCTGATAGTGCCATCATATAGATCAGCGGTCACTAAATGGCGGACCGCGTTCTGCGAACGGCACCAGCAGCGCTGCTGCCCGGACCGCCAGTCAACAATGACAGATCAGCCGCTGAGCAGGGCGGTCATCACAGCAACATGACATCACGCATGCGCCGCCCCCCCCCCTTCAGCTCACTCTCTCCGGCTCCCGCTCCCTGCCTGTACACAAGCATCCAGCAAGGATCCCGGCACAGCTCCTGTCTGCCCTCAAGGTAGGGTGTAGTCTTACAGGGGCACTCTGATGGGCACAACATAGAATCAGAGTGCCCCTTAACATAAAATGTATCCATAGGTGTGCCCCTTAACATAAAAACATGCCCATCAGCATGCCCCCCATTTTATGTTAAGGGGGCACTCTGATGGGCCCATTTTATGTTAAGGGAGCACATACTGCGGAAAGGAGCACTCTGATGGGCACATGTGATGGAAAGGGGCACTCTGATGGGGAAATATGAAAGAAAGGAGTACTTTGAGAATAAGGGGGCACTCTGACAGGAATATCGGATGTAAGGTGGCAATGTGATGGGGATGCCTGATGTAAAGGAGGACTCTGATGGGGACAACTGATGTGATGGGAATACATGATGTAAAGTTGCACTCTGATGGCGATACATAACGTAAGGGGGCACAACCTAGTCGGATCTCGGCCAGAAGAAAATTTTAGTGACCGGATTTCCTTGAATTTTAATTCAATACTCCTGATATAGATGAAAGATAATTTTTGACACTACAGTTTTTTTGTAAATGTTCAATATGTTAACTTTTTTTATGAATAAATCCTATAATTTTGTAATTGGACGGTGATACTTAACTCCAGGTGACTGTGCAAAAAAGGGCCTAGAAGTTTTACCAAATAGTTGTCATTATGAAGCCACCTACCGCCCTCTAAAATCCAGGGGCATACTGTATATCTAAAACAGACAACAGTACCTACTGGACAAAACACTTCCCCTATTTCACATTAAATTTACAACTTCCCTCCTCCACACTATAAAACGTACCCATTACTGCCTGTTGTGCAGCTTGTAAAACTGCTTGTATAGCCAATGCCTGGGCTTCTTCTGTGGCAGCAGCTTGTGCAGCGGCCTCAGCTGCAGCAGTTACTGCCAATTCTTCAGGCGTTAACCCTGTGACCATTAGGGTGGTTGTCTGACCCTCTGCCATAAGTTCTTGCGGAAGGGAAAGCTGTTCCACTCCTTGCTGCTCAGCAGCAGCGGCTGCCTCTTGAACCTGGTCCGTTTCCATTACGGCTTGTAGCTGTGCTTCAGTATGCTCCGGCACTGCAGAGTCCATAGCTTGTGCTTCAGGCTCAGCCTGAGCATCTTCAGGAGGCTGAAGCATAACCGAGGACAGGTGAGCTTCAGCTTGTCCACTGCAGGGGACAGCCCCTGAACTCTGTTCTGCATCCTCGGGGGCTGGTTCAGTCATAGATGAAATATTCTACAAAAAAAAAAAAAAACACAACCCTTCGTTAAGTTTAATTACAAAAACAAAACAGGTTTATCTAGCTTAAAATTTGTTGGTGCCTGGAAAAGGACACAAATATAGAATTTGATTTACTTACAGGAACAGAAGGTCCAGGCAGCTGAGTGGACTGAGTCACAGTAGTTACGGCCCTAGAAGCGATAGGCTGCACCGTATGTACCGGAGATGAAGATGAAGCTGCCACAGCTACAATAGTCACTGGAGATGCAGCAGCGGCAGAATCGGCATTGTTGCCTGAGGCAGCATCCTCTGTGGGGACAGTTTCCTGCTCTCCTTGACCATTTGCGGCTGGTGGTTCTACAAAACAGATAAGCAGTCTATTTTCATTTGGCACACAAGACTTTGAAACAAAAAAACACCACTAGAATCTAAGAAAAGTTAAATCTTCAGACCTCCTTTATAACTGTTGAGAAATGTCCACTGAGCTGTGCCTATGCAGCTCAGCGCGCATCCCCAGCAAACTTTGGCTGTGCTGGAAAAACCAACCCCCTTGCGCATGTGTGGGATCACACCAATTTTCCACTTTCGAGACCAGAAGCCAAAAAATTCAGCACCATAAAGTAGCCAGGGAGAAGAGGACGGCAGACGGGATTTAAACATTGCACTGCTGAAACGTGGAGGGTATTATTTCTCTGAGTTTAGTTCCACTTTACTAACATTTGCAATACAATTAAGGAACAACTCAAAGAAAACTAAACTAATGAATGTAACAAATGATAAAGAATACATTTTAAATGGTCAGTCCACTAACACTTTCTCTATTCTTGTCTCCAAGATCCAATGTTTTCATCCCAAAACCAAGAGAAATCACGCGACATCTAAATGGTTAGTTTCTAAAACATTGAACAAACCAGAGTACACAGAACAAGGTACACAAAAGGAGACCAAGCCTCACCTTGATTATCCCCCATGCTGGCTGTGACAGTGGTTGCTGTGTGGGTAGTTCCCGTTTCATGAGTTTCACATGGTGGGTTTGAACAGACTTGTTGTGCCTGAACAGCAGGAGGTTGATTACCTCCAATGTTAGATGTAGATGTGGTTGCTGTATTGGTAGTATTGGTCTCGTGAGTTTCACAGGGTGGGTTGGAACACACACGCTGTTCTAAAGTGTTGGGTGTTGTAGATGTCTGGGAAGCTTCACTGGAGGGCTGCTGGGAACTGTCACCCTGCTGTTCTCCGATATTTGAACTTGTTGTGGTTGCAGTGTTGGTTGTACCAGTTTCATGAGTCTCACATGGTGGGTTAGAACATGATGGATTTACAACCTGATTGACTTCTGACACAGTCATGGTAGTATGAGTGGAACTTGCTTGATGGGTCTCACAAGAGTCACCTGTAGATCTCTGTCCGTTCTCCGATGTACCAGAATTGATATTGGACTTGGCCGTAGTTGCCGTTTGAGTAGTGCCAGTGATTAACGTTTCACAGGGAGATTTAGAGCACACCGGCTGTGTTTGTACAGGGATGGAGGGTTTGATTTCCTTGCTAGTTCCAGAAGCATTTTCTACCTCTAAAAGGCTTGTTGAATCAGAGCTGTACTCTGTATTTATAGACATGGTAGTTTTTGTAGAAATGGTCTGATGGGTCTCACATGGTGCATTGCTTGGTCTTGCTGTGGTTGGCGTGTGGGTAGTGCCAGTTTCATGAGTTTCAGACGGAGGATTAGAGCACACCTGCACAGTATTGCCTTGCTGTTCTGTTCCCAGATTCGATGTCGCCACAGTTGGCGTATTGGTTGTGGAAGTTTCGTGCATTTCACATGGTGGATTGCTGCAAAGCGGTTGTACCTTTGCAGACTGCCCGCTGGTAATGCTAGCAGGCACAGACATAACTGTACGTGTGGCTATAGTTTGTAATGTTTCACAAAGTGTATTTGGTGGCCTCTGCAAGTTCTCGTGTTGCTCATTGGCAAGGTTTGCTCTGGCTGTGGTGCAAGTTGGAGTTGTGCCGGTATCGTGCGTCTCACATGGTGGATTAGAACACACTCTAAGGTTTCCTGCCTGCTCACTACCAATATTTGCCATAGCAGTAGTTGGCGTCTGTGTAGTCCCAGTATCGTGGGTCTCACAGGGAGGGTTTGAGCAAATTCTCACTATTGTGCCAAGCTGCTCACTGCTGATAGTTGCCATTGCTGTGGTTGATGTTTGTGTGGTTCCAGTTTCATGGGTCTCACAGGGTGGGTTTGAGCAAACTCTTGTTATGGAACCATGCTGACCAATATTTGCCATTGCAGTTGTTGCAGTTTGCGTAGTTCCAGTCTCATGAGTCTCGCATGGAGGATTCGAGCAAACTCTCACCACATTGCCATTTGCCTGTCCCAAGGCTGTGGCTACAAAGGTTCCAGGTTCCTGTCCTTCACACACAAACTGAAGCGTTCCTCCAGGCTGCTGAACAAGGTTCACAAGGGTGGTGGTGGGGGTATTTGTGGTTCCGGTCTCATGAGTCTCACAAGGAGGATTGGAACATACAAGGGTTACTGTGCCCGGAGGCTGATCTCCTTGGCTAGGATCAGCTATAGTAACGGTTGCTGTGGGTTGATCTGAAGTTGGCGAAGCCAAAATGGAGACAGGAAGGTCATGGACTGGCTGAGCCTCCACACCACTGGGAGTTGTGATTAATGTCACTTGTGTAGGCTGTGATATTGGCTAAGGAAAAAAAACAAATATGTAAACCAATTAAAAAGTAACAGCACAATGCACTACACACAAAGTAAGACTGACCCCGTGCAGGCTGAGAAAACATACCACAGGACCAAGTAATATATTTTTTTTCCCACCAATACTTGCATTCAAGCTATTTAAAACAAAGAGAAACAAGGCCATGTGTCACATCTGAGGGGCCAACAGTAAGACAACAAGAAGGTTCCGCAAACTGTGCTAACTTTACTGTCATATCAATTCATTAGGCCATTCCTCAACCAAGCTGTGCCGATGAACTGAAGAGGGAGACTAGGACCTGGCTATGCGGTCTGGTAAAAGATGACTGACTGAACCAAATTACAAATCTTATGTCAAATGAGGTCAACAAATATGCAATTGAATTGTTTCACAGCTTGCCTGGGGTAGTTTTTTAATTAGTAGTTTAACAAGTCAAAGGCTACATTTACCTGCATAGTAATTGTGGGAGTGCTCAGTCCTGAAGCAGCAGTAAGGGAGGTTTGCGCGGCAGACATGGTAATGGCACCAGGATTGAGCACTTGACTAGAAAGGGTGGCTATGGTACCCAAGGTATTAATTGGAGTTGCCAGCGAAGCCGTGTTGTGTACCCCACCTCCTGCGAGACTTGTGGAAACTGTACCAGTGACTGTGCCAAGAGTGGTCACTCCTAAACGCAAAAAAAAATACAACATAATCAATATGTTAAAAAAATACATACACCCTCCCCCCCTTGCTCATTGCATATGCAGATTATGCTTTGTCCTTTACAGCACTAACCACTGTAGAGAACAGATTAACAAGAGTCGTACTTTGAGCTCCAATCATCCAACTTTATAGATGCAATTGTGTTTTTTTTTTTTTTTTTTTTAGGTCCAGACACCACAATAGCAACTATACAGTTGATACTTGAATAGAAGTACTAGGGTCATTGGTTTGAATCCCAGCCACAGCACCACCTGCCTGGAGTTTGCATGTTCTCCCTGTGCCTGCGTGGGTTTCCTCTGGGTACTCCGGTTTCCTCCCACACTTCGAAGACATGCTGGTAGGTTAATTGGATCCGGTCTAAATTGTCCCTAGTAAGTGTATGTATGAATGCGAGTTAGGGACCTTAGATTGTGCACCCCTTGAGGGTTAGGGACTGATGTGAATGTACAATATGTATGTAAAGCACTGCGTAAATTGACAGCGCTATAGAAGAAATAAATAAGTACTTGGGAGACTAAATAGCGGAGTGTGGATCTTTACCTATTCTCTATAATGGTGAGCCTGTTTATCAGTGGACAGGTCAGGAGCAGTGCCGTTGGCTTGGGACATATCAAGCATGAAAAAGTGGTTACCCTTTACTGTTCCCTGTCACAAGGGAGGTCAATAACCTGCCATAAATGGACTTTAATTACAGCTGAATCTTGCTTATTTGGCTAGTTTGGCCCTGTAAGCACAGCATGGCTTAGCAAAAGTTGATTTTCGAAGGAGCAGAAGGAGTCAGGTTAAAGATTGGCAGTGCAACTGACTGCATATCAGCTTTCATAATACAATAGATTTCTTTCATCCCCCCCACTGGCTGAATGACAAACCTATATGTGTACGGCTAGCCTGTGGGTCTGCACATAAATGCACCGCTTATGAAGCCAATATCAACAGATAAGAGATGGCATTTGCACTATGACATAAATGGCTTCTCTTGTCGCTAGTTTACAAATCTAATGCAAAAACCATACTATGGGGAACAAGCTTGTATACAAGTCATAAAATTACTTTAACTTTACTTTCCGTTTTTGCAGTAAAATTTGAGAAAACTCAGACTTTTAGTTACATGTTCCAATTCACAGAGCATGCTTACCACTTTGGCACTAGCACAAATTTCTTTTTTTTTTTCTTAAAAAAAAAAAAAAAAAAAAAAAAAATTATATATATATATATATATATATATATATATATAATATATTAGTCTTTTGGCCGTAAGATTACCTAAAATCTTCAGCACATTATATATTTTCTGAAAGGCCTTGCAGAATTTGTTATGCTGAATATTTATGCAACTTTATCAAATTATATATATATTTTTTGTTTGTTTTTTTTAGGAAAAACAATGTTTTAGTGTACACAAACAATATGCCCAATTTTTTGGGGTAAAATAGAAAACGGTTGGTATTTATTTACTTGACGCAACCCAATCAAGCCCGTGATATATCGAAAAACAATGGTACCCCAAAACCACCATAGACTACTTGAATAGCTTTTACAGCTCATCAGTTTAAAAAGTTAAACTGAAGTTTGGCGCTAGAATCATTGCTCTCAATCTGATGTGCGAGGCAATACCTCATGTCATACGTATTTGTATGTGTGTATATTTTCAGCTACGAGCATTACATAAATTTTTTTTGTTTTTTAATGATTATTTTTTACTTTAATTATTGCCATAGCAAGGGGTTAACAAATGCCCCCACAAGTGATAGCACAGAGCAGGTGGCAGGTACTCTTGGAAACATTTGGGGTTCACACCACCTGCACTGTAAAAGTGATTGGCGGCTATACATCCACTAGATCACTTTCATTTTACAGTTGGTTGAGAAAAACAAAGCACTATTGTAGCCATCAGCCTGTGCTTAACCCTTCACTAGAAGGTAAAACACTGCATAAAATTATATACATTCACTGACAAAGTACAACGCCACCAATATAAAAAAATCTTTAACAACAGTCTAAATGCCTCAGGTGTAATCTGTTCCAAGGAATCTACACTGCCATTATATTTTGCATCAATCACTTACCTGTGGTCCCTTTCACCACAAGAGTAGTTACGGTTGGTTTAACAGCAGAAACAGTCACAGGAGTGACTAGTCTTACACCACCCATAGGGACAGTTCGGAGAATTGTACCAGGCTGGCCAGGTGCACCCTTTAACACCACCTACACGATGAGAAGATTAAAATTAAGTAAATAAAAAAAAAATAAAAAAACCACAACACACAAATAAGCCACTTGGTTTGCCAAAGTGCCTACATACCTGGGTTAAACCCTGCTGTCCATGGCTTGTTGTGAGCTTGGGAACTGCAGTTATTATTTTGGCTGGTGTTCCTGTGCCTGAAGTTACCATTTTAGTTGTGAGGATAGTAATCGGTGACTTAATCCCTGCTGTACTTGTAACACCTGCCATGAGCACAGAAACTTGTCAATATGTAATTAAAACAAAATTATACATTTCTAATACAAGCTCAACAACTGCAAAGATTCAACACTGGTATCCTCTCCACACAAAAAAAAAAAAAAAAAAAAAAATCTAACAGATGAAGAGACCAAATAAAAATGAAGCCAAAAGACCTTTAAAAGTTGCTATGAAGTTGCACCCATTTGCCATTTCTCTCAAGGGCAGCAAATATAAAAATTTATTTTTTTCCTTGCAAGCTATGGAATGTGCACAAATATGAAAGAGGAATACCTGTAGCCCCTGCCTGAGTGATGATGGCAGACATAGGGATCGTTTTGATAATGGTGGTGGTCCCTGGCTTTGTGGTATTTGGAGACACACTGCTGATACCCAGAATGGTAGGCTTGGTTCCGGTGCCTCCAGCCTGTGTTGTGGTGATTATAGTTGTGGGTTTTCCGTCTGCTGAAGTCACCAACTTTAGTATTGTTCCAGCAGGAAGAGGCCCCTTGGTCTGAACATGGATGAAGAGGAAGAAAAAAAAAAAAAAAAGGAGGAGGATTATGATAAGGTACAAATCAGCAAAGGGAACAAAAACTATATGAATTCAATCTTAATTCTTAAAATTACAAATGCACTGAAGACAAAGAGGAAAAAAAAAAAAAAAAAAAAAAAGCTGTACGGAGGGAAATATACTGCAACCTTTTTCAAATTATGCTTATTGCATAGCAATCCCTAATATTTGGCACGACACTCAACATACAGCAAAATTATTTGAAAACTTCTGATCTGCATGCTATTCTCCAGATCAGACTAGCATCGATGCCACAAGCCTGAGAACTAGCTATTTCAGTAAGAGGTCAGCAATAGAAGCACACATTTCTTAAATTGTCAATATTCTCATTCTCAAATTACTCCTGACATTCACCTGTAGGATCTGTGTTAGGGGCCCCGTAGAAGCCTGTCCTGTTATGGCCGATGTCTGCACTGGCTTAGTCTGTACAACAGACACCATTTTACCAATATTTGAAATCTGAAAGAAGCACAAAAATCAGTAAGAACAAGCAGCAGCCAATAGCAATGAACAGCAAGTGACCCTAAAAGCCAGAAGTCCAACTTACCAAAGTGCCTCCACCAGGGACAGAAATTGGACTTTTCACAAGTGTGATGGTCTTTGTGACGCCTCCAACTACTGTGGTTACAACCTGGGCTTGTTGGGCAACTGTGACCGTTCCAGATTTATGCACAGTGATAATAGGACGAGTAGGTGTGTTGGCACCAGGAGACACTGAAGTGCCCACTTGTGCTGCAGCAGTTTTCAGCATGCGTGTGGCTGGGTTACTGACCTGCAAAATAGAAAAGAAAGCATGAAGCCATGCCGAAATTTCTTGCACCTTATAAATTCTGTAAGCCTAACATCTGTTTAGAAGATCATTTAAATCAAACCACACTTTAAAAGTGCAGGATTCCACATAAAACCAGGAAATTATATACTGCTGCTCTGTAAACCCACATGCAAAACAAAGTCTAGATCCCTACCATTATTGGAGAGGTTGCCACTTTCACAGATGTTGGAAGAGTGGTAGCGGATGACATAGCAACAGATTTCACCAAGCTGGCTCCAGCAGGCACACTCAGTACTGTGGGTGCAGAGGAAGGAGGGATCTTCTGTGTTGCAGCAGCAGCTGCAGCAAGAGCAGCCATGCCACTCATTGGCTGACTGCTGCCAATAGCCTGCAAGGCAGATACCACTCAATCAAAACACACCTACGTAGGAAAAGATTTAACCGACGATGTACAGAGCTCTCAGCTAAAGGGGAGCTGCTTCATGGAAATTTATATACGCCAAAATACAATACTTACAGTGCCTTGAGCGCTTTGGGCAGGCACAACCATGCGCACACCAGGAGGAAGAGAGGTAACAGTTACTGGAGATTTTCCAATTTGCATAGCTGGCCGAACGGTAACAAGTGGCGAGCTTACTGTGGACTGAGGTGCTTGAACTTTCAGGACAGCTGGGACAGCTAAAAGAAATTGGCAGTTAATCAAAAATCAAATCAGATGCAGAGTGAAGAACAAAACAAAACAAAACCAATAGAAAAACATACTCTGTGGACGTTGCACAGCAGAAACCGCAATTGGACTCCCAGGGATCGAAGGCAAGACCTGAATGGTGGCTGTTGTTGGAGGCAGAGAAGCTGCCTGTGGAACCAGGGTGATGCCAGCATGGGCAATAGGTTGGACTATAGGAGCAGCTGCGGCAGGAGCTGGGCTCTTGGGCGGATTCACTGGCACAGACGGAACGGGATTGGCTGGAGACATGGCTGCAGCAGCAGCGGGTATATCATACTTCTGAAGTTGCAACAAATAACTGTCTGCAGTGGACACAGATCCCCAGCTCACCTCCAGAGAATTGGTATTTGCTCTGACTAGCTGAACACGTGCAGGCGCGGGCGGTTTTTCTGTAACAAAAAAATAATAATAATAAATAAAAAGTGAGGAACCCCCCAAACCAGAAAAGAAAACACCAGCCTTTTACCTCCATGGTATTACTTATGCCAGGGACTGCAAAAGCAGGCTTGGACTACAATATTCTCTAATGTACATATAACTACACTTGTCTTCAAAATAATAGTCCCAACTTCACTAACCGGATCAATCACTGCTTTTGGTATAAATTACATTTCTACATGGCAAATAATTTACTAGTAGAGTAATAGAAATCCAACAGACCCAACAATCATGACATGCATGCTGCTGATTCTAAATGAATCATTAATTGAAAGGGGCATGTTCAAAATAATAGCAGTGTGGAGTTCAAAAAGTGAGGTCAATCAGTTTGAAAGAAAAGAGGAAAAAACAAAAACCACAGGTGGCCCATAGTTAACCACTTCCCAACCACCCTATAGCAGCACTACTGCTACAGGGCTGCACAAAATCTCTCTCTCTCTCTTTATATTTTTTTTAATTTGCATTTCCAAGCAACAGCTGTTGATCACCGGGTCCTGGCCATCGACTCCCGCCGCCACCCGGTGATCGCTGAGATAACACTGACAGGGGAGGGGTCTATGTAAATACATCTCTCTTGTCCATCAGCACCAGCATGCTGCTTTGTATTGCTCTGCACAGCAGAGCAATAAAAAGCAGCATACTTGCATAGTAAAACAGCACATAATGTGAAATTCACAGCACACAGTTAACACTTTGATCGCCCCAATGTTAATCCCTTCCTGCCCAGTGCCATTAGTACAGTGTCAATGCTTTTTATTAGCACTGATCACTGTATTAGTGTCACTGGGGATGTCAGTGGCAGTTAGTTCCTCTCCTCCCCCCCCCCCCCCAGTGTCAGAATGCCCATCGCAGTCCCACTATAGGTCACGGATTGCCGCCATTACTAGTATAATAGTATAAATAAAAAAAAAAAACAAAAAAAAACACACTTGTAGACGCTATAACTTTCACCAATTAATACACGTATTGGGATTTTTTTTTTTTTTGCAAAGACATGTGGCAGAATACATATTGGCTTAAATTTATGACGAAAGGAGTTTTATTTTTTTTTTTTCAGGATATGTTCTATAGCAAAAAAAAATATTTTTTTTTTTTTTAATTGTCAGTCTTTTTTTGTTTATAGTACAAAAAATTAAACGCGGAAGTGATCAAATACCACTGAAAGAAATCTCTATTTGTGGGGGAAAAAAAAGGACATAAAATTCATTTGGGTGCAGCATTACATGACCACGTAAAAGTAACAGTGCCGTATCGCAATAAATGGCCTGGTCAGAAAAAGGGGGGGGGGGTTTAAGATGTTGTGACGTCTGAAGAAATGGAGCCATAATCACTGTGTTAAAGCTAGTAAACATTTTATCTTATTTTTAAAACGACCCTCCATCCCATGAATGTAGATGCTCTACAGGCTCTTTATTTTGGTATGGCCCAACTGAGGGGAAAAAAAATATCCAAAGAGAAAAATGGTATCTTCTGGATTTTTAATATCCCATATGCTGCTAGAAAATCAAATAAACCAAAGAATTTGTGATATTCACTTGTCCCTATATATTCAGGTACACCATTGTCCGCTACCCACCTGTTTCTAGGTACCACAGGTCCTTGCAGCACACTTGGTTGTTCCAGGCCTTTCTGTACCCATCACGCCCACTCCATATGTACAAACGTGTATTGATTGCCACAGCACAGTGGCCAGCACGAGCCCGTGGAATGTTATCTTCCAGGGTATCCATGACAATATGTTCCCAAGCCATGGAGTCTGCGAATTTAAATAGATCAATCAGTACACACATCTAATATACATGCAGCCACATTTCCTAACCTTAGAACATCACACCACTTACCAAGGTTAAGACAAGCTAGGGTGTTTGTACATTTCCATTCCTTCTCGTGGGTGGCTACTTTAACATCATCCATTACCAAGGGCACCCAGCCTCCAAAGACATACATTCTAAAGAAAAAAAAAAACACCCACAAAATTTGAGATTACACCCACTATAATTAGATCGACGATATAAAACTATATTAGAAAAACCAGCTCTTACTTGTTGCTTATGGTTGTGGCAGAATGAAGACTTCGAGGAAGAGGTGCAACACCATTCAGACTAGGCTTACTCCAGGTCAGCGAGTCTAAACAGAAAATAGAGACATGCCTTAGACCAGTTCGTTGAATACCAGAAAGAACCATTCAGAAAGCATGAGCTGCAGGTACCAAGAGTTGTTTAGAATCCCTTTCGGAAAGTCGTAGAATGAAATTGTATACTTTGCAGACCTTGCTTAATAAAAAAAATGGTAACTTGCCTGGCATGCCGGTCTAAGGGTTTCAATAAACACCGCATGAATAATACAGATAAGGCAGTCTACATTGGGTCTGAGGTCATTTGCTGAATGCTTCTTCCAAATAATTGAAAGTAATGAGCGCAGAAGAAGCTAGGTAGCCATCATTTTTCAGAGCATGGTTAGCAAAGGTAGACTTAATGCTCTGAACAGTAAAAATATTCCTGGAAGTGCAGACACTGGGACTGTCATCCTGATCCTGGCTTCACTAGTGTGTCAGAGGCTCGGGTAAAATTTGCATATCTGGAGTCCCAAATTTACTGGCTGCATGCTATTTCCATTTCACCAATGCAAGTATAATTCGCTCTAGACCAGGGGTCTCCAAACTTTCTAAACAAAGGGCCAGTTTATTGTCCTTCAGAATATATATATACACATATATACATACACACATACACACACACACACACATCTCTTAGCACCCCTGTGGTTAGAAGGCGGTGGAATTAGTGCCCAATCAATGGTAGAGTGGGAGGAATAATGCCACCATTGTTGGTGTCAGTGGGAGTAATACCACCTCATTGTTGATGTCAGAGGCAGAATTAGTGTCCCACAGGCCTGATACAGGCAAGCAAAAAGGGCCAGATCTAGTCCTGGGGCCACAGTTTGAAGACCACTGCTCTAGACAATGGAATTCAACACGTGTTTTAGAGTGAATGTGGAAAACTCAGAACAGGGTATGCAAGATCAGAAAAGTGTGTGTCTGTGTACCTATGCAATGGAACACATTTTACCAGAGATGTAGGTGGCAATTTAAAGACCAAAGTTTTAAACACTTCCCCGTGCTATGACCACCCTCACTTCTTGTCCCCCAGACAGTGGTAGCAAAGAAAATAATGAGATTTAGGCTACTTTCACACTGCCCGTAGAAAACGCATACACGGGCGGTTTTTTTAAAGAACATGAGACTCCAAAACCGTACCAAAAACGAAAAACAATTTTGATGCGTTTTCCACTGATTTCAATGGGGAGGTGTGTGTTTTTGTACCGCACCAAACCTCCAAAAATGCAACAAGCAGGATTTTAAAAACCGCACACCACCTTCAACAATTCAGTGTGAGCAAAAATGGATCAGTGTGAATGCACCGACCACAATGGGGAAACAGACAGCAATTAATAAACCATGGTCAAAGAAAAGACCCCACACCATTAAGAAAATATTTTGGCTGTACTTACACCTTAATCAAGAAAAGTGGGCAGGGAGCAAGGGGGGGGGGGGATCTATTACATGAAAGTGGTTGTAAAGGCTGGCTTTTTTTTTACCTTCATGTATTCTATGCATAATACATAATATTCACCTAAGCCCTCTCGATCCAGCAATGTACAGTGGAGTCTCGGCTATCCCAGGACTCCCTCTTCTCATTGGCAGAGACAGAAGCAGGAGCCGTTGGCTCCTTCTACTGTCAATCAGTCAGTGCGCCAATGAGAAGAGATGGGCGGGGCCAAGCCACAGCTCCGTGTGAATGGACACATGGAGCAGCGGGTGCCCCCATAGCAAGCTGCTTGCTGTGGGGACACCAGACAGGAGGGAGGAGCCAGGAGAGCCTGCGGGGGACCTAAGAGGAGGATCCAGGCTGCTCTGTGCAAAATCACTGCACACAGCAGGTATAGACATGTATTTATTTTTTTCTTAAAAAAAAAAAAAAAAAAAAAAAAAAATCAAGTTGCACTTACGGTAACGTCTTTTCCAGTAGTCTTTCAGGACAGCACGTGGGGAGGAGCCGAGGTCTCTCAACGTGCTGTCCTGAAAGACGAAAGGGGAAAAAACCATCAGATTAAAGTGGTTATAAAGGCTTAAGCACTGGCACAATATAGTTGACTGCTGCTCTGTGTCTTATAGGTGTACAGTGAGCACATTAGACATCACTAGTGACAGAACCTAATAATGGGTAGCTTAAACGATATGCAAGGTCATTTTTGGATCGAGTAGAATGGATAGACCATTTTGTGAAGTTTTTATTGCTGTCAGTTTCCCCAGAGGGAAGACTCACCCCTCTGTCCTGGCAACCACTGTCATCTAGGCAAAAATGGGAAGAGAACCCATACATTTTTCAGTTTCACCAGAGCAGGTAAGAGAAAATTACTCCAACTGGGACACTCGTTGCTTTGAAATCTTTTCTAAAATGTGAAATCTGCTCACTTTAGAGAGATTTCCTTTTATATCCCATTTTGTCTCCAGGACAGGAAGGGAAGTGAAATCATTCCAGCACGACACAGACTGCAGAAAAGTAACCCAAGAACAGGGAAGGGTTAAAACCCTATTTAAAACACTTCAATTGGAAAGGGGGTACAATACAGTGGTGGAAAGCAATTCTGGGTGAAGGGTCAACTTTAATTAAAACAAAGTTAAAGCATCTTACCTATATCTAAAATCCAGAGATCCCCAAGTCGGCATCCACTCATACCACCATAGATCACCAATCGAGACTTCTTTGAATCTTTATCTGTGTAAACCACAGCAGTGTGGGACTCCCGAGGTGGAGGCAATATACCATAAGTAATGGGTATGTCCCAAGCTACGACTCCAGAACCAGGACGCAACTCCAAAATGTACAGATCATTAAGGTACCTTAAAGAATGAATAACAGGGAGTGGAATTAATAACACTGGAGCAGACAAAATCTGGAGCAGCTGTACATAGTAAACAATCGGCTTCTACCTTCAGCTTGTTCAGTTAAAGCTACAAGCGGTTTGGCTGCCGTGCAGTCGCTCCAATCTTAGTAAATTCCCCTTCATATATTTATGCACACTGAAAACAGATCATAGGCTCTAAAACTAGTACAGAGCAAACGCAGCAATTTACCTGGGAATATTGTTCTTTGGGTCCTCGCTGTCATTAGCCAATCCCCCAAACAGGTAGCATTTGCTTCCAACCAATGAAAAGCTATGTCCTAGTCGGGGACATGGAGGTGGACCATTTTTTGGTGCTTTGGCTTTCAACCTCTTCCATTCCCATCTGCTAGCCTGGAAACAATTCATTGGTGGTTTTAATTTTGCAACTTTATCAATGAAAACAATGACCAAAATAAAAAAATTAAAAAAAAAAATAAATATATATATATATATATATATATATATATATATATATATATAGCTTTACATACCTGTAGCTCATATAGATCATTGCTGTATTTGCCATATTCCACCATTCCTCCAAAGACAAGCAGCCGAGTTCCATCACAGACAAATCCATAAGCGGCACAACCTGGAGGAATGTCTCCTCTGACTGCTGGAATGAACCACTGGTTTGTAGCTGGAAGGAAGCAGACAGGACAACATTTCATTATGCGCAGTCAAGATTTTAAATCTGCAACAAAAACCATTTAGCACATTCAGGACCAATTATGGCTCAAATTGTTGCTGCAGTTCTGCATTCCAATTACACTGAATGCAAATTCATCATACAGTATCTAAAACTAGAACTTTTTTTTTTTTTTTCATTTTGGTGGGAGCAGGAAGAGGTGGCAAGAAGAGGTAGGACCGGTTAAGGTTTTCATTGCATTTGATTTACCCTCTCTACTTATCCTGGCGACTCCTGTCACAGAAGATGCCAAATTCAATTTTACAGTTGTCACCATAACAGGAGGTACAGGTTTGTCATCCATTAGGGACACCTCTTCTCCCACTGGATGAGTTCTCTCCACTTTTTGTATAATCCCTTTCACATTTCTGGGCCAGGGACACAGACAGCAAAAACAAAACAAAAAAACCCCAAAACAAAACCCAAGAAAAACAAAAAGAAACCTCAAAAAAACAAATAAAAACAAACAAAAACAAACAAAAAACAAAAAGAAAAAAAAAACTGGTTTTATCCCTTCCCCATCTGAAGCCAGTAAAAAAAAAATTTTTTTGGACTATATACATAAAGAATGGCTTGTAGTCTGCTAGAAAAACCTAAGGAGATTCTACCCCTTTATCAACGAGCCAGGGCAATATGAATAAGTAATGATTATAAAGTACTCCTACCTAATCACTGATTTACACCGCTAAGATCTCTCCTCATCTTCAGCAGTCAAATTCAATCATGTTCTATTGAAAACATGCACACAATTCATTGCAGCATTCCAGGTAATAAAGCGAAGGGATTAATAGCCTGCCCTTGGGCAGCAGCCAATATATATTTTCGGCTATAATTACCTGTACTTTGAACCAGTTTTCCTAGCATTGCACAGTTGTATACACCCATCTCAAGCCCTGCAGTGTTTTAAGCGCCAACTGTACTACTAAAAAGTATGTAAACCCCAAAAATTACCTTCTAGCCTGCTAAAATGTACAACTGAAAGGGTTTTACTATATCTGTTCAATAAGTGTGTGTATAGAACACCTCAAACCTGTAGATTTGGCCATAAGGTTCAATTTGAAAACTTCCTGTGCTGCATACATATCAGTTCTATTATTCCCAGTTACTTCTGAGGACTTCACATGCCCTCCTCTCTGTGTTATGGAGGAGGAGAGGGAGAGTGTTCTGTAGTTCTAACCTAGAGTGACAATGCTGCTCCTCAGATCCAATACAGCATTGTCACCCTGGATAGACGTGTATTACTGGCAGGATCACCAGGTACGAAGGGGGAAAAAAAAAAAAAAAGAAAGCAGGGACATGCTGGAAAACTCCTCTCCATCAATAATAATAATACGGGATTACACTTTATATATAAATGGTTTTAAAGCTTGGAAAAGTAAAGTAAAACCACACACGTAGGCCAATGTTAGAAAATTAAACCAGCAACATGCAAACACCTTTTTCTCTGCTATTCTTTCAGTCAATGTTAGTTATTCCATGTAGTATTTTATTAGGATGGTATGGTTGATTACAGTATAGTATTCATTTAGTCATGTGGTATTAATTGCCGTCATTGGTAATTTTATCCTTGTTGTGCCTTATTTTTATTTTGTTTTGTTGAATGCAATTGTACCTTAGTAAAACTTTCCTTTGGGATTAATGAAGTATTCTGAATCTGGCAGTTTTTATTACTGTCTGTACCCCTACAAAGTTGTCTCTGACACAGGAAGTGAAGAGAAATCCTCCCCAAAGCAACAGCACAGTGGCTAAATGGTTAGCACTTCCGTCTGGCAGTATTAGGGTCGTTGGTTCGAATCCCAACCACGGGGCCACCTGCCTGGAGTTTGCATGTTCTCCCTGTGCCTGTGTGGGTTTCCTCCGGGTACTCCAGTTTCCTCCCACACTCCAAAGACATGCTGGTAGGTTAATTGGCTCCTGTCTAAATTGTCCCTAGTATGTGTATGTATGTATGTGAGTTAGGGACCTTAGAGTGTACGCCCCTTGAGAGTTAGGGACTGATGTGAATGTACAATATATATGTAAAGCGCTGCGTAAATTGACGGCGTTATACAAGTACCTGTAATAAATAAAATGTAAAAGAGTTGTAAAGTTTTAAGCCCTCCCACTGCTGAAAACTAAATAGATTTTAGCTGGAGTTAAGCAGGCCATAGAGGGATCGAATCTCAGCTGGTTCAACAGGGACCAGCCAAGATCTTATCCATCTATGATCTTATCCATCTCTGGGCAGGCTGGTTGTACCAAAGCTGACCCAATAGACTGACCTGCCTGTTAGATTTTACACATGTGATTACGGTCGGTGATTATAGCCGCTACCAGTAATCTTTGTGTTCTGCCAGCAGGAAAGGCTCCCTGTTGGGAGAACACGCTAGCTTCTCAGGAGGGATTCTCCCATCAACACTGACTGTGTTGATGGGGGAATTAATAAACAATTTTATTTACCTGCCACCCCATGCAGGAACACAATAGCTCAGCAGGGGAGATCGCCTCACTAACAGATTTTTTTATGTTCAAACCCCCCCCCCCCAGGTGTACTAGGCTTAAGATTCAAGGCAAATTGCCTTATCTATGCATTGGGCACGGCTGCACAGAGCAGCCCAATTCATATGGTGTGAATGGGCTCTGAATCTACTGATGGCTAGGTTTTCTTTTTATTTTCTGTTTTTTAATTGCAGGGCAGGGGATTGAGTATATAGAATTCAGCTGTATCAGGAGACGTTCTATGGAGCTAATGTTTGAGAACTCTAAACTGGACCAAAAACATTACAATCTGATTGTATCAACAACTATGTAGTACATTGGCTTGCATAAGCCCTCATGCACACGGGACATTTTGATAATGCTGGTAACGTTAGCGGTGTAAAGTCACGTCAAAAAATGTGAGTTTTTCTTTTTTTTTTTTTATAAGAGTTTTTGCATTAGCGTTTAGCGGCGTTTTCCCACATTTGCGGTTTTAGGTAAAAAAGCCAAAAACGCTGGTTTGCAGTGTTGTACTGCGTTTTTCAGCGTTGAGTATTTTTACAGCTAAAAAAAACCCTTCTAGAAACCCACCAGTCCTGGGGTTTTTTCCAGCCAAAAAACATTGATTGCAGTCTGTGTGCACATGGACACCGAGGATAACATGCTGGGGGGTATACTAGCTGTAGAAAAAAAAAAAATGTCAAAAGCCAAAATCAGCCCCTGCAAAAACATCCAGTGTGCATGAGGGTTAAAAATTATGTACATGAATTCAAGGCCCTCAAATTTCTTTCTATCTGTAGCAACCAGCTTCCAACTGCAATTTCTCTGGTTCAGGTTTGAAAACGAAACCACAAAAATCCTCAAACAAACGAATAGCACAGTTTTCATATATAAAGCGGCTCCTGATAGAATTACCCAACAGAGGTATCTCCATCTATATTTGAGTGTTGATGCTCCCGCCATCCACTACTGTATATGGTCAGCATAAAATGTGACAGAAGTCTGATAAAGTTACACTGAGGGAAACCATTTTCCTTCCAAGCAATCACTTTGCAAACATCTGACAGTCAGCAAGTGAATCACTTTTTCATCTTTAAATACACTTCCAATACATAAAACCGGGTATTCGGCCAGCACATATCCTACATGGCGATCATAGACAGTGTGCTTTCCATTAAAAGGCCAAGCTCACCTTTCTAGTCAGTTTACGGTGGAGTCAGGGGGGGCCCCCAGTAGTTTGAAACACACTGTACTGCTTAGGCTTCATTCACAGATGTGCAGTGCAGGAGAATGCACAATTTTGCATGCACTCCCACACCCGGTGTGAACAAACCCTTGGACAAATTGAGTGTGAGGATATACCTGTCCGTGTGTCTGCTCATACCTCGTACGAGTAAGCGGTTACACAATGACAGGAAGGATCAACAGACTTTCTAGAGTACTCACCAGCACCCTGGTAGTTTACTGAGAACTACAAACCATCAGCTGCAATGGCTGACAGTTGTAGTTCTCCCATTCACAAAACGCTGAATGACTGATGTGGCTGAGTAGGCCAGGCGTCCCACGCAGCTGCGTTTTTTTTTTTTCTTAAATTGTGACAGCGGATGCGAGGAGAACATCACCGTCCCACTGTCAGAGAATCGGGAGCTGCTTGTCTAGTAACATGTTACTAAATATTGATGTACCATGTAATGTATTACTAAAGATGACTTTATCCTTTAGGCCTAAATACTAAATGACTGATTGGATATATAATAAATGATACTGATATATGTTCTTATAGCTGAAGTGAAAGTCGGCTGCTACTAGTATGATTTACTAAATTAAAAAGACAGATATTAAGAGAGAATGGGGGGCAGGGCCAAACCACAGCTCTATATGAATGGACACAAAGCAGTGGCTCAGGAACGAGGCTGCTTGGGTGCCCCCATAGTAAGCAGCTTGCTCTGGGGGTACTTAGCAGGAGGGAGGGGCCAGTAGTGTTGATGGGGGACTTAAGAGGATTGGGGCTGCTCTGTGCAAAACCATTACACAGGGAAGGCAAGTAGAACGTTTGGGTTTTTGTTTTCTTTTAAATTACCTTTAACCACTCGCCCTCCAGAGGATTTACCCCCCTTCCTGTCCAGGCCATTTTTTGCGTTACGGCGTTGCATTACTTTAACTGACAATTGCGTGGTCATGCAACACTGCACCCAAATGTAATTTACGTCCTTTTTTTCCCACAAATTGAGCTCTCTTTCGGTGGTATTTCGCCTGTGTGATCGCACTGACACTGTACTAATGGCACTGGGAAAGGGGCTAACATGAGGGGAGCTCAAATGGTTAACTGTGTGCTGGGAGTGTTTTACTGGGGGGCGGTGTGTTGGTGCTTCACTGTAAGCACACTGCTTTGGATGGCTGTGAACAGCCATCCAGAGCAGTGTGACTGATGCAGACAGGGAGGAGGACTGTTAGTAAATAAAGCAACCCTCCTCCTAGTCGGAGATCCTGGTAATATCCAGCCGGGACCCGGTTACTGACGGCCACGTATGGCGGTATGCGGCTTGCATGCACCTCCTACCCGGAAATGCAAAATCATGTATATACATACCAAGTCGGAACTGCACCAATTTGACCACTCTAATTGCGTACAATCTGGTGCAACTTGGCATACGATTTTCAAGTCGTATGGCTTGCAGTTCGCATGCCAAGTCACACCCGCTGGGGTGTTAGGAAACCTACACTAAGCAGATTAAAGCAATTCTAAAAAAAATATATATATATATATTTTTTTTTTTTTCCGGAAAACAACAAACATGTCTATACTTACCTGCTGTGTGTAGTGGTTTTGCACAGAGCAGCCCAGATCCTCCTGTTCTCGGGTCCCCCCGCATGTTCTCCTGGCTCCTCCTGTGTGTCGGATGCCCCCACAGCAAACAGTTTGCTATGGGGGCACCCGCTGCTCCGTGTGTCCAGTCACACGCGGCTTGGCCCCACCTCCCCTCTCTCATTGGCTGACTGGCTGTGATTGACAGCAGCGGGAACCGATAGCTCCCATTTGCTGTCTCAGCCAATGAGGAGACTGAGACCCAAGAAAGCGGAGGCTGTCATTCACATCGCTGGATCACGATGAGGCTCAGGTAAGTATTGAGGGGGCTGGGGGCACTGCTGCAAACAGAAGAATAGACATAGAATGCATGAAGGTAAAAACCTTCTGCCTTAAAACCACTTTAGTATTTTCAGTAGCGATATCCTCCATACTAGTGTCCTGTCCAGGGGCGGACTGACCATTTGGAAACTCTGGCACTGCCCGAGGGTCCGGGGTCAGTAGGGGACCCCATGAGATACCCCTGGTAACTTTTTCATAGGCTTTTTTGAGTTTGGGCAAGGACACAGGGGCCCCATGATCCCCTATTGCCCAGGGGCCCCATGAGTGGTCAGTCCCCCCTGGTCCTGTCTATTACATCATTGGCTTCAGTACATTTCACGAAACGTTTCTTAGAAACATTTACAGGCTAAACTATATCCTTATGCTCAAAACATAATCCATACATATCCACCATTTATTGGCCCTGTTTATTTTTCAGGAAACTCCTTACTTCACTGCAGACTTTCCTGAGCTGCAAGCTTATTCCAGGTCAAAACTGCAACCAGACCGCCAGGAAACCAGCTTTTTTCAGAGAGCGGTCAGTCCTGACAGCTTCCGTATTTCTCCGTGTATAGAACTTCTTTAAAGGCTGCCTGGTCACACACACTCAAATATGACTAGTTCTAGGTCATGTGAGCCACTGGATGATACATAACCACAAGTATGACCACCAGCTTCTGTCTAAAGGTTCAACTACACAGACTCATGTAAACTTTGTTGTCCAAATGAGGAAACTTTTGAAAACGCACAAGCCATAGGAATCTGCCTTTGATGACAGATAACTAGCGCTCATGAAAGGCCTCCTGCGCACGGTACGGATGTTTGAGCATGTAACTTCATGCACTTGTTTTGCGCGTATTTATTCATTAATATTTATGCTCATACTCACATTTGCGTACAGGCAGCATAAATTACTAACCAAAAATGCAGATGGTCCTATTTTTTTCTTTTACTGAGGAATACGTGGCGCTTATTTATGCGCCTGTGTCAGGGGACAAGCCTACTGAACGACATATCGGATTGGATGTTGCTCCACTTCCTTAAACTGAACCTCTCCAAAACTGAGCTCCTAGTCTTCCCCCCAGCTCCCCCCCCCCCCTCCACTGACTTCTCCATCACGTCCAACAATGCCACTATCAGGCCCGCACCACAGGCCAGAGTACTTGGCGTCATTCTTGACTCCAATCTATCCTTCCAGCCCCAAGTCCAATCACTAACAAACCCAGACTCCACCTCCGCAACATCGCCAAAATCCGCCCATTCCTAACCCCAGAAACCACAAAGCAGCTCATCCACTCCCTCATCATATCACGACTCGACTACTGCAACTCCCTCCTCACTGGCCTGCCTCGCCGCTGGCTATCCCCGCTTCAGTCCATCCTGAATACGGCTGCCAGACTCATTCACCTTTCCAACCGCTCCGTTTCCGCCACCCCCCTCTGCCAATCCCTCCACTGGCTTCCGATTGCCCAACGGATCAAATTCAAAATCCTAACACTGACGTACAAAGCTGTCCACCATACTGCCCCGAACTACATCACTGACCTAATATCCAAGTACCGCCCAGCACGCACACTCCGCTCCTCACAAGACCTCCTTCTCTCTAGTTCCCTGGTCTCCTTCTCCCATGCCTGCCTCCAGGATTTCTCCAGGGAGTCACCCATACTCTGGAACTCCCTACCCCAACCCATCAGACTATCACCTACTCTCCTCTCCTTTAGGCGCACCCTGAAAACCCACCTCTTCAGGGAAGCCTACCCCACCCCCTGCTAACCTGCCGACCTCCTCCACTCTTCCTACCACTCCGTCCCCACAGCTTTCTCCTCCTGTACCACCATCCCCTCCCTCCTAGATTGTAAGCTCCAGGGAGCAGGGCCCTCGCACCCCTCGTGTATCGCATTGTATTGTTATCGTACTATCGCATGTTCTGTCTCCCATTGTAATGTACAGCTCTGAGCGAACTGTTGGCACTTTATAAATACTGTATAATAATAATAACCCCCACCGCCACTAAAAAAAAACAACCCAAAAACAAAAGCGCTGTATGAAGATTTTTGAAGCTGCAGTGTGCAAGAGGCATAATACACCATAAATGATTGTTAATCAGTTCTTAGAAACGTTACCAATTATCGTAAACAAGTTATATTAAGCCAAAAGAGCTCAATGATACAAATTCAATGACACCTGGCCAGCTTGCACTTCTTGTGAGCTCTAGGTTCCCAACATTGGACAACACACCATTTAGAGATACAGAGATAGAAGACAATTTCCAGGAGGGTCACTTGTTGCTGAAACACAGGCAGTAAGGCTGCACGGCATCGTTTGTTGTTGTGGTGAATGCAGCCGGCCCGCCTGCACCATGGAAACCTACAATGCTGGATGACCCAACTACCTGCATTCTAGCAACCAATGGTACTGGATTGCTGGGTGAAAGAGCGCAGTCCACACATGCTGGAGAGGAAACTGGGCTCAGAAATACTGCTGCACTGCAGTACACATCTGTGTTTTTCAGCCCATTAAAAACACAGATCAGGGTGCCACTATTAGCAATGCTGCTACTGCACTCTCTGTTACAACCGCATTTACAGGCCCGCTGGTTTTCAAAAGGCATGCCAATTTTCAGTCAGTGCAGTTCTGACAGATGTGGGGAGGGGGTTGGAGGACAAGTTATGAAAATGGGCTGCAAAAGGATACAAAAGAGACTACAGCTGCATGTGGGCAGCACAGTGGCTAAATTGTTAGCACTTCCGCCTGGCAGTACCAGGGTCGTTGGTTCGAATCCCAACCACGGCACCACCTTCCTGGAGTTTGCATGCTCTCCCTGTGCGGGTTTCCTCCGGGTACTCCAGTTTCCTCCCACACTCCAAAGATATGATGGTATGTTAATTGGCTCCTGTCTAAATTGGTCCCCAATATGTGTAATGTATGAAGGTCAGTTAGGGACCTTAGATTGTACGCCCCTTGAAGTTCAGGGACTGATGTGAATGTACAACATGTGTATGTAAAGCACTGTGTAAATTGACAGCGCTATACAAGTACCTACAATAAATAAAATGTGCAGCAATAACTGCAGTGACCCAAACACAGATTTGAGGTAGTGAAGCCATTCCTGTACAGACGTCAAGTTTTGGTCGTCGTGTCTGCGCTGCCACTGTATCTACATCCACCTCCATAGGCTCCATCTGTATCTGCAGGTAGCTCAGGGCAGATACAGATGCTTAAGGAAAAAAAAAAAAAGGGGGGGGGGGGGTGTGAGGAAGAGAGGAGGGGGAAGAGGAAGGAGGAGGAAGAGGAAGGAGGAGGAGGAGGAGGAAGAGGGGGGGAAGAGGAGGAGGAAGAGGGGGGGAAGAGGAGGAGGAAGAGGGGGGGAAGAGGAGGAGGAAGAGGGGGGGAAGAGGAGGAGGAAGAGGGGGGGAAGAGGAGGAGGAAGAGGGGGGGAAGAGGAGGAGGAAGAGGGGGGGAAGAGGAGGAGGAAGAGGGGGGGAAGAGGAGGAGGAAGAGGGGGGGAAGAGGAGGAGGAAGAGGGGGGGAAGAGGAGGAGGAAGAGGGGGGGAAGAGGAGGAGGAAGAGGGGGGGAAGAGGAGGAGGAAGAGGGGGGGAAGAGGAGGAGGAAGAGGGGGGGAAGAGGAGGAGGAAGAGGGGGGGAAGAGGAGGAGGAAGAGGGGGGGAAGAGGAGGAGGAAGAGGGGGGGAAGAGGAGGAGGAAGAGGGGGGGAAGAGGAGGAGGAAGAGGGGGGGAAGAGGAGGAGGAAGAGGGGAAGAGGAGGAGGAAGAGGGGAAGAGGAGGAAGAAGAGGGGAAGAGGAGGAAGAAGAGGGGAAGAGGAGGAAGAAGAGGGGAAGAGGAGGAAAGAAGAGGGGAAGAGGAGGAAGAAGAGGGAAGAGGAGGAAGGGGGGGGGGAAGGAGGAGGAAAAAGAGGGGGGGGGGGAAGAGGAGGAAGAAGAGGGGGGGGGGAAGAGGAGGAAGAAGAGGGGGGGGGGGGGAAGAGGAGGAAGAAGAGGGGGGGGGGAAGAGGAGGAAGAAGAGGGGGGGGGAAGAGGAGGAAGAAGAGGGGGGGGGGAAGAGGAGGAAGAAGAGGGGGGGGGAAGAGGAGGAAGAAGAGGGGGAGGGGGAAGAAGGGAGAGAAGGGGGGAGGGGGCGAGAAGAAGAAGAAGGGGGAGAGAGAAGGGGAAGGAGGGGGAGGAGGGGGAGGGGGGGAAGAGGGGGGGGGGAAGGGAGGGGTGGGAAGAGAAGAAGAAGAGGAGGAGGGAAGGGGGAAGGAGGAAGGAGGAAGGGGAGGGGGGGAAGAGGAGGAAGAAAGGAGGGGGGAAGAGGAAGGAAGAAGGAGGGAAGAGGAAGAAGAGGGAAGGAGAGGAAAGGAGGAAGAGGAAGGAGGACGGAAGAGAAGGAAGGAAGAAGGAAGGGCGGAC